>NC_133211.1:6232349-6377349 GCF_958299795.1 Porites lutea
GACTGGGATGTTGACTTTGCCTTTCCAGATTTTAACCTAGCTTTGTTTTAACGCGAACGAAGCTGATGTAGAAACTGAATCGTAACCTTTCCGTGGAAGAAAAGATGGTCTCTGTTTGAAAATTTTAACGCAGATCACGCTTGAACCCCTTGAAGACGAGACTGAACTGGCAGAAATTCGAGACGTTTTCCCAAAAAAATTAACGAACGAATCTTCGACAATGACAACAAACTTACCTTGAAAAGCTTCGATTTTTCCATCGACTTATGGCCCAAGCGCGAAGCACGCGGGCCATAAATCGATGGAAAAAACTCGGTCCGTAATTTACAGTGCGGACCGAAAACTCGGCTAGTAAGAGGTATATACTTTACGCTCCTGTAAAAAAGAACGACAGCGTTGACAACGATACCTTATCATAGCGACAAATTTGGCCGGTGCCCTAGCCCTTCGTTATATCGAGGCTCGTGAGTTTCTTAATCCTTTAAGTCCCAAGGTCCACATACAAATTCTCCAGGCTGATCTCCGTACATTTCTTTTGAAATAGTCGAGAGAATTTGGTTAGTTCAAAGCGTTCTCCCTTTGGTAATCAATTTATTAATTCTCATAACCTTTACTCTTGATGATCTGCTGGTGTTAGGAGAATATTGATGTTGGTCACACTCCCCCCCCCCCCCCCCCCCCCCAGGCTGACCTCCGGGAATTAGCATTTATTTTGCCTTGGATGGCAAATTCCCGGGGCTGGGGACTCTTGAGCTGTAAAATCCCCCGGGGTGGGGACGAAAAAAGAGGGTAAATGCCCCGTCCTCCGTCAACACTGCAACATTTTTCATTGATCGCACAGTCGAATAGTGCCTTTTTAAGCATTTTCATGTGCGATTTTCAGTGTGCGATTTCAATTAACGTCTTCCCTTGTAATAGCGCTAGGATTCTAATTAAGACTTCACGCCGCGACGACATGCACCAATTTATGGTTTTAGTATAAAATTATTGACATTAAAATTGATAGAGCGCTGTAAAGTGATATGTTATGAATAGTTTTATAAATATGAAAGGATGTTCTTCAAATAATATTAACAGAAATTTGATTCAATACCCCCAAAACGTTGATTCACATCGATAGCTCCAATTTCGCTATGTAATTCTGGCTTGATAAGCAATGAAGAAATGCATGCATAAAATCGAGAACATGCCTTTACAGCCCTCTTCAATTTATTCCTGTCCTTGACAGATGAGCCAATCAGCCTTTTTTCCAGTAAAACCTTCTGTGTAGTTATATTCTGATAGGAAACCGCGTGCGTGTCAAAAGCTCGGGAATTGCCCCTGGGTTGGCAAATGCCCAGCCTCCGGGCAGTGCGAAAAGTTGCAAATACCCCCGGGACTGACAAGGCTGCCCCGCAGTAGCCCGGGGGGGGGGGGGAGGCTGCGCCCAGGTGGAATTGACTGATGCATAATTGCGGTGGACGACCCTGATGGGATAATTTGATGCAACAAAAATCGATGAATTGGAAAACGGTGCAGATTTCAGTCATGAAAAATGGTAGTTTTGCAAATCCGCCTCTAGGTTTCGAAACAAGGAACCAGCCTTACAAGTAATGAAACTCGGTCAGGAATGCCGGAACAGCATAGCAAACTCCGAAAACAAGACTTTAGTAAACTAAAGAATCTCAGTAAAAACTATACATTCACTTTTAGGAGAAAGTACCTCGCGATTTGCGAATTAACTGCATGGCTTGCAGGATTTTCCACAAAAACTAGCACTGTTATTTTATGATTAGCTATGATTTGTAAAATTGGTCTTCGTGAACCACAGATCAGTATAGCAATGGAACGCCGATAGCTTTAACTATCATTTTACCATACTGCAACTGGTTTCAGCAGGTCAGATTGATTCTGGCTGTGAACTTCTGTTTTGCAAAAATTATACACTGCAGAAGTGAACTACATTTTACTTACGTTTGGCCGACGAAAAGGAGCAAAAAAATGGAAGGAAAAACAGCAGTCTTGTTAAACTCATTTTCACTGCCGGACCGTGTCTCCATTTAATTTTGTTTCTATTCTTTGAGAAGCGGAATTTATATACCCTAACAGGAAACGTGTGAAGTTCTATACGTGCTGCATTTTTCTTAATGGTATAATGTTAAAAAGGATTAGGTTGGTATAGATTGGAACCAATGATATCACTTACGTCAATTGGATTTGGAAAGCACGTACCCCCCCCCCCCCCGGGGGGGGTACTTGGAGTTATGTTTGCTAGCCTCTCAGAGCCCCTACCCCATTATAGTCTATTTTTTGGCCAATTATAGACCCCACCTTGGTCACTTTTTGGAAAATGTAATTTTCGCGATCCCAACTTGGTCACTTTCTATTTATGCATCTACCTTATCAATGTGGTTTCAGGCGACGGAATGTAATGCAGTCAATGCGAGCTTATTGTTAAATTTAATAAACAACAACTTTCTGATTTTTTAACCGAGAATCTTCCCATTTTGAATCCCTACTTACTCCAAAAATCCGAAAATTTGCGACCCCGTGCTAGTAAATCTATTGAAAATGCGACCCCATTATAGTCACTCCAGTAGTGAAAATGCGACCCCATCCAGCGGCATATCCCTATTAGCCTCTTGTAAGGGAGTACCGCCCCCCACGGCACGTACCAAGCGTGCGGGTTCCAGTTTCACAACCCTGGCTGGCCGCACATCCCCATTAAGCCCTTATAAGGGAGTACACCGCCGGGGCCTCGTCCAGACGTGATGTTTGAGTAATCACAATTTCACCACTTTCTACTGCTTACCATGCGAGTAGGATATAAAAAACGCTAGGACCTTGAATCCTCTTTTAGTTTTATCGTAAAACTTTGCACAGAATAAATGCCATTTATAGGGTCACCCTTCCTCCTTGTTTAAACAGGCCCCAAGTCAGCATTTGACTCAGCGAGATTAGACACCCTGAAATGATGATGTAAATGCCTCATATCTCCATACTCCAAACTGACATTTCCTTCTCACATGACATTTCCCCTTTCCAACATGAAATTTCTCTGTCTCTTGAAATTTTTGCTCGTCGAATGTTCATGAAAGTCTATTTCTTTTCAATTTTTAAGGAATGAAAATTCCAGGTCAGCACGAGTAGGATTCGATCCCGGAGCATTGGACCTGCAGCCCACCACCTCAGTAAACATTAGTTTTTCTATCAGTTAGGACAAATGTGATCGTAAAGATTTTCTTTCGTACAAGAAGGCACTTTGAAATTAAATTTAAGAAATCCATGTCTGTTTAACAAGAATATGTTTAGGTTGACTCTGTATTAATTATTGAGCTTGGAAGAATCTGCAATCGCTAGTGAAAGTTTGCAGCTAACCGTGACCATAGTGGCATGGAAAAGGTTAGCCGGAAGTCACGAACAGGTGTAAACTTACAAATCTATTCTCATGTTATCGAAAGTAACTACATGTAGTATTAGGACGACAGCGCGCAAACATGTAAATGTCATCTTTACTTGCTCACTGGCTTTTTATATTCAGGTTCAAGTAATAGTAGACACCCAAAAACCTACCAATCAAGCTTGCAACCAAATAGGCCTAAATAGCGGTAAATAAGAAATACTGGTAATGTTACCTGGTGGAAGTCCGGCTGTTGTTGGAGATATAGTCGTTGGTGGAGAAAGAGTCGTTGTTGGAGGGAGAGTCGTTGTAGGCGATGTGGTTGTTGGATTCGGCGTCACTAAAAGTATTGGAAAAGAATCAAAAACGCGATAAACAAGCAATGAAACTACTGCTCTAATATAATTGCTGAGTCATCTAGTTGCCCTTTCAGTCTTCTACTCGACGTTGAAAGTAACAAAAAAAGTGATACGAAAAAAAGTTCTAAACGGCGTATTGCAAAACGTTGATGAGCGATTAGGGATACCTTTTAGGCCGAATTTATCAGTAAACAACAGAAACTTTGACTGATTAGATATTTGTTCTCCCCCTGGTATTGTATGGTTTTGGTTTTAGTTAAAGCCTTCTTCTATTCCTGTAAATTCTTCACGTCTTTTTTTTTTTGCTGACCTCAGGCCATTTAAGCCCCCGGCTTTGGCTGTTCTTGTGTATTTTTTCTTCCAGGAATTGATTAATTAAACGTAAACGTATTAACGTATTAATAACAGACAGTAAAATTTTCCGCTTACTTATTTATGTAAAACAACTTAAGGATGGTAGAAAGGTAGCTTTTTCAGTAACGTTAGTTTATTCTGAATTTTTCATGCTTGCGCTCGATCATGAGAATAGTTTGCTCGTATAAGGCGTTGAATTTTTATTTTGGCAGTCGGGTAAGGCTGCATAAGTGGTTAAACAGTTCGTAAAGTTGAAATTGAATAAGTGTATCTATGTCAGTTTAAGAGTGCAATATGGCCGCCGTTTCATTGTTTTGGAACAACAAAATGGCTGCCGTGACGTCTTGTGAAAACGCTCTATATATTTTATATATTCTCTACATAGACTATTATTGTTAGACCTTGTTACCACACTGTGTGCAATATTATCATTATTCTAATTATTACTATTATTATTATTATTATTATTATTATTACTTTTATTATTATTAAAGCACAGGGGTTTTCGTCACAAAATCTTTGATCAATTTTCTTTGAATAAAATTACTTAGAGAAAAAGCATGCAGTGTCCTTTCTAGTGTATAATGAGTCAGCCCAGTCAGCAAGAAAGGCGGAGTACCCGTTGTTAAAGCTCTTTTCGAAAGAGAACTAACCAATACCTGGTGGGCAACCTAAGAGTTCCATTCTCATGGAAATATGCTCGTGCCACTTTCTAGGATGTACCCGGATGTAGCGTGCTTTAATGGGTGGGACAAAAACGTGCAACACTTCTGTGTCATGGTCACTGTTTCCCTTTAAGACCTGCAGTTTTGAAAAGAGGATAACGGTTATATTTTATTACAGATAACCTTATTATAGTCACTCAATCCTCTTCATCATAAAACACTATAAAATTTATCAGCTGAACTGAACTAAGATGCGTCCAGTATTGACTACTACAAAGACTTCAATGAAACACCGTCGACTTTTTTGGCAATCTCCCTGTAAGTAACCATCTAGCGCCAGTTACCCCTTTTCCCAAACGCCATTATTTTTCTCTCAAAACCTTTTACATTGGCCCCCGGCTTAGGAAAGCACCGTTGGAATCCAACGGCGGCAACGTTTGGAAATAAAAGCCGAATACTATTTATTTAATTCTCCAGAAAGAGACCATTTCAGATATGATGATCTTGCTTGATGCAGATGGTGTAGAGTTGCGCCATTTTCCAAGTTTCAAAAACCCTCACTTTCAAAACGAGGCTAATTGCAAAGCCTTTCGTGTTTCATTTGCACGATAATAGAAAGTTATTTTCATATAAATGGCTTCACACTTAATCTCGCTTTGAACAGAGATCTGGGGAACACTCGGAAATGGCCTATTCGATTTTTATTTGTTAAAGTATAAAATGATCTAGTGAAAACTGTTCTCTCTTAACTGTGACTGCCCATATAATATATGTCATGTTTCAAACAAGAACAGCAGTGTTTGAAACAACACGTGCTGAGAGTGTTTAAAACGTTTATCACCGTATGATGTATGGACTGTTGACACTGGTGTACCAATACGTTTCTTAATATCAACTGTACTGTACATATTGTGGAATTATGTTATATCTTATTACATTTTGTGACGCATCGTGTGGCAGGGGTGCCCTTTTCGCGGTATTTCGTGGTTACCTCTATTATAGACAGCTCTAGGGCAAAAGTCAATTTCTATTTTCTACATACCACGTTTTGCTTGTAGGCTGTGAAGGCGATGCCGTCGTTACTGTAGGAGATAGTATAGCTCTTCACCCACTGACAGGTGTCGCGTTCTTGTCCCTGGGTCTTAATTCCTGTCACCTGTGTTTTTTCTCCAAGGTCCACTTGTAGCCATTGATTGTAGTTATCATATTTTGCAGACCATGCACCAGCGTTGCCTCCTTCAGCCTCGAGGTTCAGTCTCCCATAGTAAGAACGTGTTCTGTTGTTGTACTCGGACGACGCTGTTATCTGTGCATCGGGTATGTTTTTGTTCTCCATCCCGAGAGGGTTTGAGCAAACTGTGCATATGTGATAAAATTTATTTAGAGACTGCCTGTATTTCTGCTACACATCACCGGAGGTCATTCACATGCAGACTTTGCATGCTTGGTTCTCTCTCTTGTCATGCATTTGACCTTTTGTAACCCTGCGAAACTTGCCTGCGTGGCAGGTGTCCAAAGGGGAGGGAAGAGAGGGAAAGAAGAGGAGATTTGAGAGAGAAAGAAAGGAAAGGCTCCCTCTACTTTTTCCCTTTTGCTTTTCTCCCCTTATCCCTTCCCTTTTTTGTGCCGTCCGCATTCTGTGCATTTCATTTTGCCTTTCCTTTTTACATGGTTTATACCAGAACCAAGAACGAGAGGGGTCGACGTAACATGCAAGAACAATATCTTTTAGAATGTCCGTTGTTCCATAGAATCATCCACGGCAAGCTTATTTTAGAAGATAACTGTTCTCAATCGAGAGTTGAACCTAACATCGCTGTTGCTGTGCAATTTCTTCTTTGCTGCGCCAGTATCGATGAACAAGAAAGAAAAAGAAAAAAAAAAGGCCTCCTTTACTGATTCGATGATCAAACCTTTCAACCCCAGTCGTAACTTGTTCACCTACCCTTTTCCACCCTCCCCTACTTACTTTCAACCCTAGCGAGGTAGGTTATGACTTTCTTTTAGGATATGGCTGCACTTGCCTTATAGGTAGCCTTTAGCGTAACTATTTCAATGCTCCACTGGAGATTTCAATGCAAAACAATTTATATCCTTAGTTAACTATTAGTTGTAAAGACAATAATTATTACCTATTGGACAACCCAAGAGCTCAATCCGCATGGAAATATGGACATTCCACGTTTGAGGAAGTACACGAATATACCTTGCCTTGATGGATGGTGAAAACAGGCCTAAAACCACGGAGTTTTGATCTCTGTTTGCCCGAAAGACCTGCAGAAATGGAATAAAACTGGACTGTTTTAACGTAAAAAGCACATTGGTTATCATCCTTTTCAATATTGTTATCGACTGCATTATCAGCAAATGAGCTACACTTTCTGTTGACTTTTGAACCGATTGCTTTTCAAAGCTGACTCCGTGATAACAAAAAGACTTCTGTTTTCCACTCTTAAAGAGAAAACGGCTACCCTTAAATATTAATCAGTTTTTTTTTTTGTTTTGGGCTGAGAGGGAATCACTGTTATATGGCTTCCGTGATTGCATGTTGGTTGTTTTAGGTCTGAAAAGTTAAATATTGAATTTGAATTTGCTTAAACCATACAAATACCTATTTCGTTTGCAGGTTTTACGGCACTTTTTACAGTGTTCTCTACATACCCTGTTTTGGCCATACGCTGTGAAGGTAATACCGTCATTACTGTAGGAAACAGTATAGCTTTTGACCCACTGATAACGGTCTTGTCTTCCTTGACTTTGTATCGCCTGCACTTCCATTTCTTGCCCAAGATCCACTTGTAGCCACTGATGAACGTCATTTGTTTTGGCAGACCATGCGCCAGTCTTACCTCCTCCAGCCTTGAAATTGAGTCTGCCATTGGACGGGCCGTGTGTGGCGTCGTACTCGCTTGAAGTTGTTATCTGGGCATCGGGTAAGTCTCTGTTCTCCATCCCCAGAGGATAGGAACATCCTGTGTAGAAAACAAATAACTGATTTATGGGGACATGCATGGATGAATATAACTCGACTAAAGTTGATCAAATTGCTCGAGCGCCTTAAGCTTATTCAATGTGTTAACCCCATTACCGCGGCAGGATTAGCTCAGTCAGTAGAGCGCTTGACTGCCGAGCGGGAGGTCGCGTGTTCGATTCCCGGGGTCGGACCAATACTCAGGGTATTAAAATAACTGAGAAATGAAGGTACTTCCTTTGCCCTGCAGGCGGCTGGAAGTTCGCGTGGTTCGGATGACCACGTAAAATGGCGGTCCCGTCTCCATTAGGGGACGTAAAAGATAGTGTCCCCAATTAGCACTTTCGTGCTAAATACATTGACACTCGAATAAAGTGCATTTTTTTTAACGGGAATTCTTGAATTGGCAAGAGCAGTCGTATGTGGCTAATGTTTTTTCACTTTGGTATACGCTAGGTGTTCAGCGGGCACTATTCCCGAGTACGGTACGCGCTGAGAACTAATGTGTACAAACCCTTTATAAGTACGTATGCCAGAATTCGAGCACAGTGGTGTGAGGTGGGCAAAGCCACGTTGTATGCACATGTGTTCTGTTAGTTTGAGGCAGTGCACTGCTTTGCATACTCATAACCTCCTGCTATGCCCAAGTTTCATAATGATGTCTGACTTGGCGAAATGGAGCAAATACGCACTACGTTCACAGTTACATATCGGGTACACATAGTGTTAAGACGGAATCCACCAGGACATTGAGTAATTTAAATTTTAAGTGGACAAAAACGTTGTACCAGAATAATTTAAACCATATTACATTCTTTCTTACATTTTTCAAGGGCTAAAGATGTAATAAATCATCTGTAGTAACACCAAAAAAAAATTTTTATGGGAGCTCGAGAAAATGAATGTCAACTTTCACAAAATTACATCTTACACATGAAATTTTCAGAATTTTACCTCTGTAATCACAATTCTTGCGAAATTTGAAATTCATTTTCTCGGACTTCCATAAGAAATTTTCTTTGGTGTTACTACAGATGATTTATTACTTCTTTAGCCCTTGAAAAATGTAACAAAGGATGCCATATTTTTTAAATTATTCTGATGCAAAGTGTTTGTCCACTGAAAATTAAAATTACTCAATTTCCTGGTGGATTCCGTCTTAACACAACACCCTCATGTGCCCGTAGGCGTACCCAGCAATAGTACTCAGGCTCCAAGTGTTAACTTAGCCTAAATAAAGATATTTACCTGACAGAAAGCCAGGAATAAGGTCCCGATCCTTATCTAAAAACCGCATAAAAATGGGAGGTATACGTGCCACCCTACAGGACACGCAACATCTGCACCAACCTCACGGCCTGTATAAATCCTGTCTACTAAACAGGCATCTCAAATAAAGGACTCCTCAAGAACTAGATATTTAGGCACTAGTAACAGTTCTTAGTAAACGTCCTCCGTAGTAATCGTCACTTACGCCGTTCGTCATAGTTCTGTAAACGTGGTTCCTTTTAAGCAGTGTTTGCATTGCAAGAGCCCTTGCAAGTCATTATAGTCCTTTAAATGCCGTTCGTTAGAGCCCTTTCAAACGCATTTTGTTAGTATCCTTATATACGCCTTCAGAAACTGTCCTTTCAAACGCCGTTCCTACAATTGGCGGGAAAAAGGCCAGTTCGTAAAGTCCGGTATATGCCCGGAATTCACACCACAGAAGGGAAAAGGACAAAATATAGAAAAAGAGAGCTAGAAAAATAAATTCGCTTTCCTAGTTTTTATGATAGTTTCTTTGAAAATTGTTTTTGAACAGTACTTCTTGCACGTTGCCAAATTCCCCTGACTATGAATGTGTGGAACGACAAGAAAGCTTGTGTCATGTTATCTTACCAAACTAAAGAGCAACAGCTAGGCTTCCATTTTTTATAACAAATTATATAATCAAAAATGTAAGCTGAACTTTTTTCTCCCGTGCTAATTGGTCACAGCCTCTAGTAGTCTGTGTTGCATGCAGGGGGAAAAAAATCTACGGCACACCTTCCTCGCCCACGTGCACTATTTCCTCTTGGTCAGCGTAATCATTTTTGTGAATGATAAGCAAACATGCTTCAAATGATTCACCTTGCGGTTGAAGGTACAACTCGATACCCCCTGATTCAGACTCCTTCAAATAATGATAAATGATAACTAACAGCCAATTCGAACTCAATAATTTAGTAAGAAGGTAACATGTGGTTATTAACTGTAGGGTTCTGGTAAAAGCGTCAAAGGCCAAACCTTTGAGCCACCGCACTGCCACTCGTAAGATTAGGGAGCTTTAGCAACGACGACGGCGACGGCAACCAGGACGTCAAAAAAGCAATAGGTTTATTACGCAAAACAACAACTTTGCACGTGCATGACGCTTTTTTGTTCATTTCTTTACCGTCCTTGCACGACTACGACGTGAAAGTGCCTAACTGCAAGTTTTATGGAGGACGTAAGCAAGCGACGACGAATCTCTTTTTCTCTCTCTAAACTTGAGTGCGGTCCTTAAGAAATCAACTCCAGGGAAATTCGCCTACACTTGCCATTTTCAGCAAATTGGAATAAACGCGACAAAGATTGAAAAAACAGGAATTCATTTTGAAAGTGACGTTTTCGCTGCCGTTGCCGTCCTCGATGCTAGAGCTCCCTATTGTTCCAAAGTCTGCGCTGGATTCGCCGCTCAGGCGAAAACGATGAGGCCTTTTATTGGAAATACAATCTTTGGAAACTGCTACTAGTATGATTACTATTACTGATGAGAAGTCAACACTGTTGAGATGAAAATTTATATCTTTCTGTTGTGCAACGCTGGACTTGATCGTGACAGCGCCATTGAACGCAAGAACTATTCTCGTCAATTGAAACTACAAAAATGCTCCCGCTTCGGTGGAGCGGGACGCAACTTTTTCCCGATTGTGGCTAATTTTGAAAATTGGAGGCCCATCCCTAGCCAGCTTACGCGAGGCTCTCAGATAGTATGGAAGTAGCGAAAATAACACAAGCCAAGCGAAAATAACAAGCACGTCTGCAGTTCTATCTTGAAGCCTGAAACAGGCTAAGTGCTGGCCTAAAGTCGTCGGCCTTCCTGATTCAGACTCCTTAAAATAATGATAAATGCTCAATAATTTAGTAAAGAGGTAACATGTGGTTTCTAAGAGTGGGGTCTGGTAAAAGCGTCAAAGACCAAACCTTTGAGCCACCGCACTCCCACTCGAGAGATTGTTCCAAAGCCTGCGCTGGATTCGCCGCTCAGGCGAAAACGATGAGGTCTTTTATTGGAAATACAAGCTTTGGAAACTGCTACTAGTATGATTACTACTATTGATCAGACATCAACAGTGTTGAGATGAAAATTTATATCTTTCTGTTGTGCAACGCTGGACTTGATCGTGACAGCGCCATTGAACGCAAGAACTATTCTCGTCAATTGAAACTACAAAAATGCTCCCGCTTCGGTGGAGCGGGACGCAACTTTTTCCCGATTGTGGCTAATTTTAATTTGAAAAAAGGTCATTAAAATTTTTGCTATTGTAAGCACAAGAACAACTTGGCGAATAGGATAAGCAAAAACAAACAAAATTCCGGTTTAGATAATGATGGCTTTTATACTATATTGTTCGTGTGATAAAGGGTAAAAGCGTATTACACGTCTGTCAAAAGTTTAAAATTTTATGAGAATCTTTATAGAAGCATGCTTCCTTCTGCGTCAAAAAGTGTATACAATAGAGCTGCCCACGACTTTGGTGAACGTAAATGCCTTGCCCTACTGAGTTTAAATGCAATAAATACCATCTACCTTCGGACGAAAGCTTTTACGGCTGCCACTATAACGTACTTAATTTTTTTTACCCACCTTCAATTAACTGTACAAATCCAACCCCTTTTACAACTATTTCAAGAATATACGCTGATTTTTTAAATTTTCTTCGATGATCGCCCAACATTAAAACAGATGACTTGCATTCAGTTTTCCACAAGCCGCTATAGTTCGGACATTTGTTTTCAACACTCATTTTTGCAACGATGCGTTGCAGAAACACTCTCAAAAATAAGTCTAGGCAATTCGATTCTAGCCTTAAACTTCGGTGTCTGAAAGTTCTCTCTCCAAATTTAACACAATTGTTAGTTTTTGTTGCTTCCTCAGCTCTGTATTAATAAAAAATTATAGTCACAAGTGAAAGTTTTTTCATAAACTAATCGCGCCATTGTTCAAAGGGTTGAAAGTCACGAAGTGGATTTAACTCACAAAACGTCGATTACCATTTGCCTGCAAGTTGCTGGCGAATCAGTTACATGTACAACTTCAGTCCAATCAACCTTTTTGTCTATCTAGCAACAAGTGACTAAAGCCCTTGGAGTGCCGCTGAGCCTTTTTGTGGGTCCATCAGTAGGTTAAAGTATTCTTGGTTTGCGCCGTCCGGCCTTTGAGGGCTTTTGAGTAGCTGGGTTGCCATCTCGACTATATCGCTTATTTAGGCTGTATCTTATAACTTTGACAAAATAGTTGATTTGAGTTTAACTTACGTTTGGCGTATAAGGATGAGCACAGCAATGCTAGATAAATAAGTAAACTTGCAAATGTCATTTTTCCTTCAGTCCGTAGCCCCCCTCAGTCCCTGCTTGTTTTATCCAACATCTACTTGAGAAGTCGAACTTGTAATGTGAACTGCAATTACACATTTAAAACACAATTATACAAGCAAATTAAATCCTAAATAATGCGTAAATGCAATATCACGGGCCATAAAAAAAACAATAGCGTCAACTTTTTCCTGTTTCTCAGCTTTCCCTAAACCATTGTGAACGCGTGATTACTTACGTCACAAGAGAATAAAAGGCACTGAAAAAAGCAACAATTGTAGTTACTCATAGTCCTTGCATTCGTCTAAAATCACCTTTATAAAGTTCCCTCCCATTTTTTTAAAGGAAGAGTCGTAAGAAAACTATTGTGCAACAACCTTTTTAAAACAAAAATTGGCTACATACAATGGTAACCCCAGTTAGCACAAAACACAAGTAAAACCTTATGAAGGTTTTCTTTTTATGCTAACGTAGGCCGCAAATTCAGGACGCAACGACACTTAGTACTGCGGGATTTTTTACTTTTTTCTTTCTCTGTTTTCTTTTTCTTATGATTTCGCTGGAAGACGTTTTCATACTTTTAACAAGTGCGCCATATTTCTAATTTTAAATAGAGGGCAGAACTTGGATCGATCTTCTCGCTAGGTTTGCTTTACTTGCGTAGTAGGTAACTATTTCCTCTGACGGTGTTAAAGGGACTTTAGCACAAATAGAAAACTCCAAAGAGGAAATAATCAATCATTGTTTTAAAATCAGGAAGAACCAAACTACATATCAGTAAGAAATGGTAGAGAAAAAGGCAAACTTTAAATTCCAAAAAACTCAGAGCGAACGGAACTAGCAACCGTGCTAAATGTATTCATTATGCCTTTTTAAAAACTACATGAATTGCTTTTTTGATGTTCCCACTGCTATTTTCTTTGCACCTCGTCATCTTGCAGTAACTCTAATCCATGTGTATTAAAATATACGCATGCACTTAGTTTGACAAATGAAAAATTTCGTTCTCTTCGACGTTAGGCAAAAAGGTATACTTCAACCGATTTTCTCGGTTTCTCCATCAGCCAAGATCTCCTTAGGGCGTTGTTCTGATTCACGAATCTTAACAATGAATCTTTGATAACGTCAAAGGTTTTTTGTGCGTTAATTATCTGATTTTATTTCGGCTCGTGTTTAACCCTGACCCATGTTGGCATACTGCATGTCGGAGTCACATACGCACGTCGGTAATCAAAAAGAAAACAACCAATGTTAGCAGAACAACTTCGACATTGATAATATGCCAACGTTTGTTTAACAAAATATTGCCATTGACACTGTAGAAACACAACTCGAGAACCCGAACTGATAAAACAGTAGTTAAATACTGAGTAGCAGTTGGTAAATTATCATATTGGTCAATGATCAGTGATTCATATATGCAATCATAGGCCACTTGAGCAATATAATAAATTTTCTTGTTGTTAATCTGTCATTTCTAAAAAGGTTATAGTGGCCTTAAGGTGATTCCATAGTAAAAGAACCTAACATACATTTTAGCTAAAACTTGGTACACTGATGTAACAAGTCAAGAAGATGATAAAAAAGTAATAAAAAGTGGAGGTCACCGTGCTCGTTTTGACGTCACAATGCTGACAAATACGGCTATTTAGGACCCTTTTACAAAAACCGCGGGCAGCGCAAAACTAGACAAAAAGGAGAAATTTTTTCGATGATGCATGTGACATCACACAGAATTTGACTTTAATGTATTGTTTATCCGCTTACGTACCAGAAAAATGCCTTTTAATGCCCTTGTTTTTACTTTACGCTCCAAAGTAGAATTAAATTGGACGCGCGCTTTTCGACCTGTGATGGCTCAATCCGTACAATTTAGTAAAATTGCCAAAAAACTGAACATAGATTTGTGCCAATTTTTTTCTCATCGAAAGGAAGCACTGTCCTTATTAAAATCATGAAATAAAAAATGGGGGTCACCGTACTCGTTTTTGCGGTAGAGCTGCAGAAAGTGCGCACCAAACGCATTTTCTCCGATTTTTGAGAGAGGACTGGGGCGAGTTTCAAAATAGAATGTATGTGAAAGGGGGAAGAAAGTATTAAAAAATCCGTTTTTACAAAATTTACATCGAGATATCACATTTAGGACACAATGTGATAAAGAAAGTGTTTAAATGAAAATCAAAGTGAGTAAGCACAAATTAAACATCCACTATCGAGGTTCTGCGAGAGGAGGTCGAACTCAGCCACACGCGTACTGCTTACGTTATGCACATTCCCAACACACTGAGTCTCACCTCGGCAAGAAACAACAGCAAGCAAAAATTCCAATAGCGTTTCTTTTCAGTCAACTCCATTTTAATAATATTACTTCACATGCTCTTTTTTACGGCGGCCATCTTGTTATGCGCAGTAAGAGATGCGCAGTGCAAAACTAGGGAATCACCTTAAGCTCTTTTAAGTCTTCCAGCAGGGCGTGGAAGCTGATTTTTCCGCGTTCATGTACCTCTCACACATTCAGTCATGCAAATTAGCTATAGATGTAAAAAGAAATTAAGCTATTTATTTATATCCTGGATTACCAGTAATTTGGGCTTCAGTGAATAGCTGCCTTGTTCTTACCGTGTATGACAAAGTTTTATAGAAGCATAACGAAGTCACTCATGCGAGACCTGAGTGACAGAAGATGTCGAGTGCTGCCCGGTCTTAATCTCAAAAGGAATAGATGTCCTGAAGAGTGTTTAAGGCGGTAAACCATTTCAAAAGGGAATTGCTACAGAAGTGGAAAAAATGCAATCTGCTATATTTTATTCCTGCTAAATTAAGTCTAAACGAGGTCTCTCTGGAAGCGAAATCGGGGTGAAATTTTACACAAACTCGTTGATCCATACACTTCACGTTCCGACGCTCCTAAATGGTAATGTGCAGAGATCGTGAAAAGTGCTGCCCACTCTCTCAGATTACGCGCGTCCTATTTTTCCTTGACCTTGTATTTGCAACGTCCCAGACATTTTTAAACGGGTTAATTTGTTTCCCGTCAAACTGTTTCTTCTTTTCCATTTATTCCATTTCCATTCTTTTTCTGGACTCAACACGAGAATGTCGGGCATATGACCTTGTACCAGGTTAGAAACATTCTTAGTCAGTTGTGCATTGCCCTTGATGACGCACAACTATTAGGAGCCTTAGTGTAGATGCCTCCACTGTACCCCCCAATAACCGAGTCTCCTAAACTTTCTTTTATCTGCAAGTTATTCTTTTCTACTTCAAAGTCGTGCTTCTCTACTTTAACTTTAAAGGTTAAAGAACGAAGTGATACAGGCTTGGTATTTTTTTTTACCCTTTCCTGTGGTAGTTATTTTTATAACTTAATCCCCTGGGCCCGGTTGCTGAAAGACCGATTAGCGCTAATCCAGAATTTTGCTCCACTTTTTGTATTTACCTTCCTATGCATTGCTTAGAGTAACGTTTTGTGTTATCATTTCATTTTTCGAAGTAAAGGCACAACCAATTTTGTAAGCTCGAGTTACATGTTGTTAGACAAGAAAACCTTGCTTAAAATTTGGCTTAATCCTGTGCTAAACTGAACCATCTTTTCGAGAAGCCGGGCCCCTGTTCTTTTTTAACACCCTCCTAGCTTTGTGAGAGTAGCAACTGTTATTTACCTGTTTTCAAAGTTTTAAAGAACTGAATAATATTATAGGTTAATGGGCCATTCTAAGTTCCAAAAACTCTTATGCATACAAAACGAGGCTAAGTGAAAAACCTTTCTTATGGAGATAAGTTTAATTTGCGGGAGAATGAAAAGTCATTTTCATATCAATAGTGAGCTTACGCAACCGGGCGGGAGAGGAAAGAAGACGGCAAACCTTGTGTAACTAGCGTGACAATAATTTTGTAAATGGGGGGAGGCTGCTGACCACTGAACTCTCAGTTTGTCTATTGAGTTGACGCAAAATGCGGTGAGCTGAACTATTATAGAACCGCCTAGTCCTAGTCTTATTTTCGTATTTTTAAGCAGTCGGACCTGTAGGGTGGGGTGAGGGAGGATGTTTCACCTAAAATATTTCTACCCTATTTCCAAACGGTCTTCATCAGTGGCCACCTTCTCATCTCTGAAGAGGCGGATCCATAGACTTCACGTTTCGACTTCACCAGTGACTTCACAGTTCGACGCATTCAGACGCAACTCAGCTACTTATTCATGATAATTAACGCCTTATTTGACGATAATGTAATGCAAACAAAGCTTAATTCGTCTTACTTCAGAATACTTGCCGTGTTGATTTGAAGGGAAAAATTTTGTTTTAATTTTCGCTCCACGCAAAAAATAGGCGGCAAATTGGACAGTCTCTAGCGTGTTTGCCTTCGCTTATTACTCAGTTCATGCTAAACAGTAAATTTTCGATTAACGCTAAGAAGGATGACTATACGTTTATTTATTAGATGGCTAAATATGTCCTACTTGACGGAATCAAATATTATAAACAGCATTGTTCAAAAAGAAACTGTGGTGTTTTGTCGGTGGGGGGAGGGGGGGAGGGGAGAATAAACACAAAAATAATAGAGACAATATATAATATAAGAGATACGCTAGCCCTACGTTACAGCAAATCAGTAGATTGTTGGTTGGGTGAGTGTGGTTTATATAATTATCGAATGTAGGAGCTATGTTTTTGCCGTATCGTGGAAAACAAGAATGATACGTTGAATAAAAACCGTTTCTTGATTTCCTGGGATTAAGAGTGTGGGTTTAAAAACAACATTTCAAAAATCTGGATGGTTTTTATCTTTTAATATTATGGCTATGTCTGTAGGGTTTTCACAGAGTACTGGTCATGCAATAGATGGTATTGCGTAAGTGCGTGTAAAACGATCAGTATTTTCCGGGATCCAAACGGTCTGTTCATACGTTTCATCAGCTCACTCGCTTATGTCATCTGTTGCATAACCCTAGCCTGCGAAAACATCCGTTTCTCCTCGCTCTTCGCCGTTGGGGACGTTTCGCGCGAAACGTCCTCAGCGGCGAAGAGCGAGGAGAAACGAATGTTTTCGCAGGCTAGCATAACCCATATCCTATGCAAAATGATCACATAGACTTAAGCATTTATGCACAAAGTTGCTAACCCCCCATCCTCGGAGACCCAGGGGCAGTTAGTCGCGTCGATAAAATGTTCGTGGTGAAAGTTTACTGTACGATCGAGACGAGCCCCTGGGCACTTACTCTTACCGAACCAGTTCCAGAAGCGTTTGAATTGCCTGCTTCTGATTGGCCAGAAAAATGTTTTTCTGGCCAATCAGCGAAGAGAAGCTGCGGGTGACTCTCGTGTTTTCTTACACGACGTAGTTTTCCTCATCGATCGCCATAGTTGCGTAGCACGGGCCACGCAACTACGTCGATTGATCGCGGGAAATGCCGGCTAGCTGCAGTGCCTTCTTCGTGATTTCGCTTAAAACTCCTTTCGAAACTTTTAAGCTTAAAAGCTTACAGCAGCTGACCGTACGAATTCTGTCGAAGTTGATGGTAGTGTTATCTTTAGATTCGAGGGAGACCTCCAGCAAGCGCTTGAAGAAGGCTTGTTTTTGTTTCCTGTGGTACAGTTCAAAGCGAAGCAAAGATTTATTATTGAGAAGATTGTGGAAAGAAGAGATGTTTTGGGGCAATTGGTAGAAGAGTCTAACCTTCCAAATGTTGCCTATAAGCTAGAGGGTTTAAAAAACCGTTAGATGCTAAAGGTTATGAATTCCCTGGCAATCTATTGGTCATAGTGATTTCACCTCTCATGTCAATTGTTGAGGACCTGGTAACTTAAGCGAGGTCACTAGGAATTCAGGCCGCTTACTTAGGGGAAAGCAAAACGAAAGATCGAGAAATATTGAATGGATAGGGAGCGTTTTCTTTGTTGTACGGAAGCCCGGAATCATTAACTGGGGGACAAGAAATTCAGGGCAATGTTCTCTAAGGAGTTCTACCAGAAGAATCCGGTTGCAGGTACATACTGCTGTTCATTAGTAAGTATGCTGATTTGTTTACTAGTAAGGGTGCTACACTGAATTCATTGTGGGGAGTTCTGAAGGGGTAGAATGGGATGTTGTTGCTCTAAGAAAATGGGGTTTAAGTCACTGGTATGCAGGGGGATTCTATCACTGAGAATGGGAAAAAATGTAACAAATGGAGGGTTAAACAGTTTCAATGGGATTGATATCCCCCCTTCAGGACCCTCAGGACAGTAGATCTGGCTTTTATTCAAGGATGCTCAGTAATCTTATGTCTAAAAGCTGACAGACACTTCACAAGAATTATCATGTTTTTTGTCACCATTTATTGACAATTGAAAGCTGATGAAGTAAGCCTTGTGACTGCTTAAGATAATAGTCCAATTGAACATTTACATATTATAAATGGAAAACATCCCATAATACAGATGCCATTACATTAATTTTATTTTTATAATTTTTATAATACTGCTTGAGTTATGTAAATACTAGGGAGCTGTAATATTTTATTTTATTTTAATTTGTTCACAAACGTTTACACTGGGGTGTTTGTTGGTGATTCTTTCTGTCCCAAAGGGTTTGTTATACTAGGTGGCCAAAAAGTATACTATTATTTGAAAACTGTCTAGAAAAATGGAGTGTGCATTATATTGGGGTGCACATTATACACAAGTAAATATGGTATACCTACACATAACATACACTTTTCCAACTTTTCCAACACTCTCTGGAAGAAAGGGAACTGTGCTGTAATTGTCACTTACTGTTTTCAATAATTCTAAGAATCTTTCTTCTTTTAGATATTTTTAAGTGTACAACCTGCAGAAGAGAAAAAATTTCTTCCTTTTTTGATGACAGTAATGAAAACAGCAGAATCATTCCAAACCACTTATGTTGCGACATCAGTGCCAATGACTGTTAGTCTGCTTAAAGAGAATCAAGATGATCTGAGACAGGAATTTCAAGAATCAAATCTTCACTGCTTGTATTCTAGAATTTGTATTCTCTGATTGTCTTGTATAAAGGAAACAATAATTGATAATTGTGATAAATTATGTTCCCTGGAAAGTATTTTAGAGACACTGTGTGGAATGGTGACCATGCAATGAAGATTTTTCCTTTCTGAAGAGGGTGTTTAAAGATTTAAAAATAATTATCAATGAAGAATATTATTGTCAGATGAGGAGAATTATGACAGGGAAGTTATGAAATATCAAACAAATGAACCAAAGGAGAAACTGTTAATATTGCAGCATTATTCTTTCAAAGTAAGTCCAATCTTGTACCATCAATTGCAAGGGAGTTAAAACAATGGCACTGTGGATGTGTTTGAGGGGGTCAGTAAGGGGAAACATCAAGCCAATCATAGATAAATAGTTTGGCAAAAATCACATATTACGTGAAATTACTTTTATACATGTATTTGTTAAAAGATATCTTATAATAAAAATTCATTTCTACCATATTAGCCATAATTCTAATCACAGCGAAGATTAACCCAGGTTCTCGTATGCGGTATGCGGTTTAGTAAGCCAGAAACCCAGGTCCTTGAAATCAAGAGCTGAAGTTGGATCTTTGGAAAGTGTCCCTATTCCTTGGTCTCTTCTCCCTGGAATTTCCTTAAGGGCGTTCACTTCTTGAAAAGTTTTAGTGACTACAAAAATATCTATATAGACATCCCACCCTTCAACGATTTCTCAACTCTATACCTACTCGTGTCACACACTGCGTGTTTATCGCCCTACAAAACTTTCACACCAACCACTGTCAAACATTTTCGCAAACTCACCTTTCTTTTTTTTTCTTCGCTTATCCGTAAAAACAAACCCACACAGCCTGCAAAAATCGACCTCACTTAACAAGTCAGGATTCAACACATAACCGGACCGAGATTTCGAACTAAACACAACGGCTGTATTTAAATTACGTACGGTAAGGGGAGTTTGGCGCGAAATCAAGAAGGTGCGTGCAGTGCAGCAAGCCAGCAATTCCCACGATCAATCGACGTAGTTGAGTGGCCCGTGCAACGGAGATTTTCACGCTGTAGAAGTTTCAGAGGTCGTGCAACGAACTTGGGCGTCTAAAATGTAGGCTTGGCGTTGTATACTAGACAATAGGGAACTTAAGAACCACGACGACGACTTTGTCGACGACGACCGGAAGTGAGATACCGTGCACTGCGCAAGCGCGATTAGCAAATTTCGTCGTCGTGGTGTCGTCGACGACGCCAAACACAGTAGAATCACGTCGTCCTGCAATCCACAAGCTTTCGCAGGTATAAATCATTGTTTTTAAGCGATTTTTCAAGGGCTTTGTATTTTTTATCCTCGTAAATCCAGGTATCCTTTCTTTTTTCTTCTAACAAACGATGTTGATTGAAAATTCGACTGATGAATTGTGTTTACTTCGAAGACAACACTGAGCTGTGGAGGCCGAGCGAGCGAACTAGTAAGTGATAAATTTAGTTGTACGTATTTAGGAAAGGGAAATCATATATCTTTAATTTAGAGGAAATGAACTTTATGTGGAAAACAGCTATCGCATCGGAATGTCTCTTTTTCCAAAACTAACGTCTGACAGACACTCGGACGCGGTCATCTCATTCAGGTTGAAAGTTGAATAATCTTCGTACGGAAAGCAGAGATTTTCCCACTAGAAAAGGTCAGACATTGCTAAAAATTCTTCATCGTCAATGAAAGTAGACGTACGGCTTATAAAATAAGATCTTGCATCGTTCTAAAAGACGCCTCTGCGAAAAAACTTTGTTGCGAACGAACATCACAGTTCTACTACTTCTACTTGTTTGTTTACATTCAGTGTCGTCGTCGTCGACCTACCGATCGACTGCATCTTAAGTTTCCTTTTTCCCGCCGAAACTGACGTTCTCGTTCCAGTCTTTTCCCGGTCAACAGACGTCGTCGTCGTGAACTTCGTCGTGGTTCTTAAGTTCCCTAATATGAGCGAATTAAGGTGTGGAGTGAAAGTCATGCATCGCGTATCGTATCAGCAATAAAAATATACGATACCTTGGAACGATCCGCCCTAAAAATTCATCGGAGAGTGTTTGTTTCTTGTAGCCGCGCTAAAGGTTGTAATTTTTGCGGGTTGTTTACATTTTGTTCTGAAACTTTCCTCGAGGAACTTTCCCCGAAAACTACGTCGTGTAAGAAAACACGAGAGTCACCCGGCAGCTTCTCTTTGCTGATTGGCCAGAAAAAAATTTTTCTGGCCAATCAGAAGCAAGCAATTCAAACGCTTCTGGAACTGGTTCGGTAAGAGTAAGTGCCCAGGGGCTCGTCTCGATCGTACAGTAAACTTTCACCACGAACATTTTATCGACGCGACTAATTGCCCCTGGGTCTCCGAGGATGCTAACCCCCCAACCTTATACTGTGTCCGATCGCCCACGCCCACCTTTCCCCGGCCAGGAGCCTGGATGCTCGTTCCAGTCTCCATCCTACTGTAAAAATCAAAATGGCGGTTCTGGTGGAAGGTTTGTTCTTAAAATTTAATACTGAGATTCTTTTCGCAAATACTCGGAATTGTTAACAATATCGAGGCAATTTAACTTAACAGAGAGCCATTCTGTCTGTGAGGAGGATCTTGAGTGTCTGGTGTGTCATGGAGTGGTGAGAGAGCCCTTTGTTCGGTGCTGTAGCTGCTTTCCCAAAGTTGATCTCTGTTTGGAGGTAAGCTTACGTTTTTCTGAGTGCTATCATGAACTAGAACGTAGCTCCTGTAGTCTCTTGGGTATTGAATAGTATCTAACAAAAGGTAACTATAACAAAAATGAATTATTTCATATACTTCACATCATTTCACTCCTCACGGGAGATATCAACTCAATAAATTGACCTCAATGTGTGGCTTCATAGCTCAGTCGGTAGAGCAACGCACCGGTAACGCGGAGGTCACGGGTTCAAATCCCATTGAAGCCCTGATTTTTTTCAGGCTTCTTCTTTCCAATTGCTTAAATTGGAAAATTTTACTGCGATGATCATTCTTCACTTCCAAAAGGTAACTATGTTTCAGCGTCTGGGATACAAAATAATGGACGATGATTGAGACTGCAACGAAATGCAACGTGTAGCAAAAATTAGTCTTAATTTGTCAATCTTAATTTTAACTTTTCATTTTCTTTGTTTCTGATTTTATTTCCAAATGTTTTCCATTTTGTTTTGCTTTCTTCGAATGATTAAAAAGAAAAGAAAAACAAATCCCCCCCCCCCAAAAAAAAAAAAAAATTAAAAAATTAAAAGCTTAATGTAATATGTCAGAGAACAATTAAGGTTTTGTTATGTTTACGTCAGTTCTAGCATGCTTCCATCCCTTGTCAATACAGGGCCCAGGGGTGGGGTGTTAGCAAATTAAGTACGACCCACTAGCCAACCCCAGGGCCACCCATGGGTATTTACACACCTGTGATTATTGACTCATTTATCAAATCCAAACATATGGTGTATATAAACGTGGAAGATGTTACTGAAGGCAGATTGGCTTGTCCTTCAAGATTTTGAAAAAAACTGTATAGGTTTTTTTTAAAGGCATGTGGTTTTATATATTAGGCTGATTTAGCAACAGAATGGGAACGTCAGTTGATGACAGGAAAACACCCGCAGAGGACTGAATGTGACTTCCAGAGCCCAATTTGCTGCTCTGCCATTGGTCAAGCTAGTTGTCGGATTTTTGCCTGCCGTCTTCAACTGAAGTTCCTGTTCTGTTGCTAAATCAGCCTATTGTTGCTTGGGGTTGGCAAGGGAATTGAGGAGGGGTGAGTGAAGCTGGAATTGACTGATGCATTAGCTGTTTGTTTTCTATAGCAATGCTTTTGTTTTGCAGATATATGATAATTTAGTCTGAATAATTTACATTACTTTGTAAATTGGCTTTATTTAGCTGCAATAATAAATTACAGATTGCTGAAATCCTGTTGATGAAGAAATACTATTATAAAAAATAATTTTTCTAATAGCATTTCCTCAGGAACAGGATTTCAATCTGCCTTTCACTGAGCCAACAGTACATGTGTATAATGATAATAATCATTATTTTTTTTAAGTGTTTCTCAAGGGGAGCTGAGAACAAGGAGCATCGGAGTGACCATCGCTATGAAATAATTGTAAGTTTGTTAGATCCTTAAGTCTGCTTTCATCATTAGATGTTCATCAAAGAAGCCATAAAGAGATTGTAGTCCCCCTGATTAGTGTTTAAACTGCTGGTTGCTTAAATCACTTCCACTTTCACTACTGAGTAAATACTACTGCTTGAGTTAATGTAACCACTGCAACTCATTGCTGTAACTATCACTATTGTAACACAAAGCAATAAACCAAAGCATTTAGCAGAACACAACCCTATTCTCCATGGCGGGTGAACACATGTCCCTCGGACCCGTGCACTACACTCTAGGTACGCCTGCATATATACAATAATCACTTTCACCATAGTACATTTGTGAAACCTACATGTAAGAATGTAGTGGTTTAAGAACCTACTTTTAGAAATTTTCCATTTTAATAAGAACCTGTTTAGCCAAGCAATTTCTGGCAGGTTCTTATATATGGGCTACAGTTATTATGATGAGGATATCAACCAAGGAGTTTCACTTTGAGATTGTTCATAGTTCAAGTTGAATTTGAGATTCTGCAGAGTTCCACATTTGAGTGGGCGTTCTTCAGTTTGGGTCTGAGTTAGTGCAAAAATTTGGCTGGCAACTACATACATGTTAACTCTTATGTTCTTGTTTGTTTTGCTATCTGTTTAGAGTAACAATTTTTCAGTTTTGGAAAAGAGCTGGAATGCACAAGAAGAAATCGACCTTTTGGATGGGATCTCTTATTGTGGCTTTCAAAACTGGTTAGATTTTACTTTACTTACCTATAATACTAAATGAGGTGGATTTATTTGCATTTATACCCTGTTCCATTTGCCCAATGGAATTTTTTATTGTTTCTAAGCTTATAAACAATAGAAAATCATCGCCATTAGGGAAATGTGAGGCTATATTTATACATAGATGTTACAGATGAAATTTATTTTAAGGTTATTTTTTTTTAACCTAATTTATTTTTTTAAGCCTGGTTTATTTTTAACATTTTGTTTAAACTAGTTTATTTATAAACCTAAGTAATTTTCCACATGTCCCTCAAAACATGTTCCTCCTTGAAAAAGTAAAGTGGAAGTGAAGAAAATGAAGTAAAATATTTTAAATTTCCAACTGGATTCTTAACTATCAACAATTTTAATGATGCTCTGCACTATTCACAAACGGGTATGTTTTTATGGGCCGATAGTCGGGAATTTCCCCAGGCTACTATGATCTTAACCCCTGGCTACTTTCATAGGAAAACAAATGAAAAATACAACCAAAAGATATCCCTAGCTATTTAATTGAACCTGGCATACTTGTTTTATTTACCCAGCAGCTTGAAATCTTAGTGACAGTCCTGCCCAAATTTATAAGTTTTTAGAGAGTCCTTTTAAAAGAATTCAATTTGGCAGGATACAAATTATATGCTGTTTGAGTGAATTGTGGAGTTGTTGTCATAATAAGGATTGTTCCAATAATATTAGGCCATTTACCAGTGATGATGTTTGACAATAACTACCAGAATTCATGTTGTTTTTGCTTTCTCTTTTTAATTTTTCAATCCTCCAGAGGTTTAAAAAACATTAGCCCTAAATTGCACAAGAAAACATTAAATCAATGGATTTTGTAAGTTTAAATAAAATGACATCATCGTGCATGCTTTATTGAAAAACAATCAGTAAAAATCAAAGGCAATTGGTGAAAAATGGTTCAAGGTTGAACAGAACATTTGTTCATCAGCATCAATATTAATGTTAATTCAGGTTAGTGAATTAAATTTATTGATTATGGCAGGAGTGATGTTGCTTTATTACTGGCACTTTTCCAGTTTTCAGAATTAACATTTTCTTGTATTTCTTTGACTTTGTATCAACAATGTTAGGAAAGAGGTTTCAAAACAAGTTCAAAGTAAAACAGAACAAGGTCAGACTTTAATTTTTCTGTATTGAATAGAGGTATGTGGTGTGTTTTTTACAGAAAAAAATGTCAAGATTTTCTGTTTTGTCTTTCAGAGTGTGAAGAACACTACCTAGAATGTTATATTAATGATCCTTGCAAAGCTCTTCAGATACCAGGTACAATATTTACCAAGATGACTCTTACGTGGAAGTTTTCACCTGGAAAAAAATGTTTTAATAAAAAATTGGAGTGTAGGAGGAACTTTGTCAGTGATTACAGATATTTAGGTAGTCCAGTTTCTCCCGCCACAACTCTGTTACAGTATTTTTTATTTCAATGTTTCTAGATTGCCTATTAACAATTTTTTTAAAACTCGTTGAAATGTTAATTTTTTTTTCAGTGCAATTAGTTATAAGTTAAGTTTGAACATAAATTGATTTGCCACAAATATTAATAGAAAAAAATCTTGTAGTGTGGGGAAGCCTAATGGGCTTCTTCTTTTGAAGTAAATATTTTTTAATGAATTTCTGATGTGACAATCAGTTGCTTAGCTGCAGTAAACAACAATGTGTGAAGTCTAGATATTTCATCTTACTGTAGAGAGTGTTTTGTTTTAAAAAATAAGAATCAGGCTAAAGCAAGTAAAGAGGAAGAAAAGAAAGGTTGATGATGAGAGTCTCAATTGAGATGTGAGAAAGAGGATACATGTACTTGTAGGACTAATTTATAAGTTATGATAATGGAACATATTATTATATTAATATAGTGCATGAAAATACACAACCCAAAAAGCTGTGAATGTTGCCTTCTCTCCAGCAAGAAAGAAGGATATCCTTGCTGATTCAACTGAACTTCTTTATTGTTGTATTTTAGAACTAAGACCAGTTCCTGTGTGTGACCCACCACCATCTACTGCTGCAATGCCATTTAAAGGTACAGTAAGAGAATTATAACTATTTTAACTGAAGATACTTATGATTTACTGAATAAATGACAGTTTTGCTTTCTTTGTGTAATGCATCCTTGGGGAGGCAGAAGCAGATAATTGGGACATGATACTTTGTGCAAAATTCTAGCAAAGATTACAAGAGGTCCTTTAGAGTTTTCCTTGGGAGTAAGTCCAATAACTGAAGTAGTTATAGAGGTGTTAAATTTCCTGCTTTTGATTGGCATGGTAACAATTACTTTTTAAATTAGTAACTTGAAATACCTGTAGGCTGGCATACTGCGTAGTTATGTGCAACTGTAATGAGGCAAAAAAATGTTAAAACAAACAAAAGGCCACTAGACCAATCTAGCCAATGTTTACGTGACATTTTGTTTGATGTTGTATTCAGTAGTCATCTAGGAAATTTAGAGCAGCTAAGGAGGTGAAAAATCAACAGATTTTTAGGAACACTCAGTACAAGAATATTATTATAACTCCTCACCAATATTGATTATCTTGGGAACTTGTGCCTTGAGTTAAACTATTAGTGGGTAGGGCCTAAGACAACTCAGGCATAGCAGGAAGGTATCCATAGCAACCCTGTTAGTGGAAACAATCCCTGCAGCAGCCACTAATAAGAACTGTCAAACTGTGACCTGATGCAGAGGAAAAGTCTTAACTGACTGGGTAATTACCTTTAAGAACAGACCAACCTGGGAACAGGGAGGGTGGGGCAGAAGGAAACTTCTATGATTTGCGATGATACAAGCAATAGATCTGCAAAGCCCTAAAACAAAAGGAAGAAGGAAAAGCAAAGGAATTAGGTAACAAACCCTGCCAACCTAAAAGGCACCCCTACAGAATATGTGCCTTGGAGGGTGAAGTCACTGGCCACATTTGCTCACGATTAACCTTGCCCAAAAAAGATTTAGCCTTATTTTGATCAAATTTTAGTATTGAACTGTGGTTTTGTAAAATTTTTGCAGCATCAGAAGATCCTCCTCGTCCCCCAATGGATTCCACCCGAAGCTTTGATATGTCTGGATACATGCCATGCAGAGGAGACTTTGATGTGGTATTGCTTATTATTACTTGAGTGTTTTGTTTTTGCCATTTGTTGTGTTTGTAAACTTGGTAAATTTCAGATTACTTGTCCTAAAGTGCAGATTATTTTCTCACTGGTTGCCCGTCTTGCCTCCTTGCTTGACTTCATATTCATATCGTAGAAGAAACTTGATAATGATGAAAAACACTCCAAATTATGAGCCCTCTAGTCTTCAAAAAAGTCTTGTGTCTTCTCCAAAAATTGGATATGGCAGAGTCAAAACATGTATCACTATGCAAGTATATGTTGTTGTGGCGTCAAGCCCACAAATAGTACAAAAGTTTTGTTAACTGCTGATCAGATGTCTTGTAACTTTTGAAACTGTAGTGATAGAGAGAACTTGAAAAACAAAAAAAAAGCAAAAAGGGGAAAAGTTTCCCTTTTTCAATATAATGCTGGTTACATTCCAGAAAGTAGATGTAGTATTTGTCTTTGTTTGTAGTTGTACCTTTATTTTTGTTGAGATAATTAGGTCCCTTCTTTTGTCCAATGACATCAGCATGACTGTGCTTTTATTCTCATCCTACAGGAGTATGATAACTATGCAGAGGTAGACATAAAGGAGATTGAATTTGATCCCGTGGACTCTCATCTTCTTCAAGGTAGAGAAATCAAGATGCTTCCGCCCTTTGGAAATCCCTGGAATTTGAAAAGTTACACGGAGAGGGGGCGTAAATTTGACAACAGTTTTTGTTTTTGGAGGTGGTAAATTGACACTATGTACAGGGCTGTCATGAGGGATTTTCCGCCAGCGACTACAAGCATGTCTCGTGGCTACTTTCAGATGGAAGACAAAGAAAATAGAGCTAAAAGAACTTCCTACCTACTAATTGCATTTTCGTGGTAACTTGAAATCTTAGTGACAGCCCACTATATGGGAGGGGTGGGGAATTGCAATATAACATCTTGAAATAAACAGTGTTTACTATAATGCGTCAGGGAAGTGACTGGGAAGAGGAATTTAATGGGAAATTGTGTCCTTCCTTATTTTGGCCAGAGAAAAAAGCCTGTAAGAGCTATGCACTATATTGCAAAGTAGATTATTGTTTTAAAATTGTTAAAAATTTCTGGCCATTTTTCTTTCCCATGTATCTCCCGTGCATTAAGGAGCATTTCATCGTCAACTCTGTTTTAAGACGGGAATTTCAACATTTCCTTTTTACCGCAAATATTTTAAATGGCCAGGAAATATTTTAAAGTTTCAAGTTGACCCTTTTCAATTTAGTTCATCTACATATTCTGCTTGATTCTGATCTTTGCCTCTTTCTTTGCAGAGCTTAAAATTGCTGCTATTGAAATATACTTGTCTCGGCTGCAACAGAGATTTCTGAGAAAACGGTAAGTGGCTTCTTTTGTAGTGAATTAGTGTCAAGCCTACTCTGGGTGCTAGGGACTTTTCAGGTGCAGTTTCTGGTTTCGGTCAAGTCTTTATAGTGACACGCACGAAAAGCTTCTGGAATAGAGCGCTATTGCTCTGATAGCACCCAGCTAATCGCAAGCACGGTTAGATCGGTTTGATCCAGTTTTTGGACAAGACGGCTAATTGGATCCTAAGGATGTAAGGAAAAAACCTCTGGTACCCAGGGTATGCACAGCCTCTTAATTCCTTCACTCCGATAGCCAACTTGGGTACTTACTATTAGTATCCATTCGCGGCAATCAAACATTCAGGGCTCAAATTAAACTTTTGGCGTAAGCTGATTTGTTAAAGCTATTTTGATTGAGATTCTCAATTGGCTGACTGTCGGGAAAAGTAATATTAGCACCTTATCACTAAATTTTTCATCCACGATGTCCCTTAAGTTTGCCCAAGAAAGCTCAAGAAACATTAATGTTGTAGCCCGACTTGACACATTACTAATATTCTTACTTTTTTTGACAAGATTTATTGTACGGTGTTAAATTTGTGTTTTATACATTCTTTGGGTTTGTACGGTGTTTCTATGTTTTTAAGTTTCTTTGTACGTCACTTCCTTCACATGATCTAAGTCTTCTTCGTCTGTACATGTACGTTACTTCACTCACACGACGTTAGTCTTGCCTCAAGGCAAGAAGAAACAAGGAAGACCGCGTACATCGTATCTACAGTATGCTCATCTCCTCAGTCCTGGGAGATATTCAGTGAAGGGATGCTGCAACTACACCGTATTATTCCCCTTGCTCACGAATGCTGCAGTTGGAGGGAACTTTTGGTCGAATTTCCTCTGAACGTTTTTCTGTACCTTCGTTCGGTCGTAAGGTGTTAATCTTCTCTTAATTTTTTACGTTTTTCTGTGCGGCAGAGTTTATGTGTTATTTACCAGAACGTTAGTCGTTTTTAGGAACTAAATCACCCTGCTAAATGTTGTCTTCCCTGTAAGCTAAATACTAAAGCGAGAGACTCAAATGACTAAACTGTTCCTCGTTACCTAACGGACCGATGTCGGCTCAGCATAAACTATCAGCAAAAAATACGATGAACCAGCACCTACTACATTGGAAATACAACTTTTCACAAAATGAAAAGGTCTCAATGACCATACTAACCAATATCACTAAAATGAGCCAGCTGCTTACGTTTCAGAACTGAACTGCATGTTCCATCTCACTTGACTGACCCACCCATCGAACTTACATAACTGACTTTAGTGTCCCAATTGACCGATATCTCTTTTCAATTTGTTCCAACTCATCCAGTTGACTGAAATGACTCCATATGTCCCATCTGAGCTTACTGACCCATATAAAGACTACCCCTTGCATTGTGTCCTACTTAATAGGCCATCCCAATGTAGCCATTTGCCACAGCTGACACAACAAACCTACATGCCTGAACTGCGCATATAGAGCTGACTAACTTGTCCGAAATGTGCACCCAGCGTACCTCTCCTATAAAACTGCCTTGTACGTCATAAACGCGCACATTTTGTGACTGACCCATTTGCTCTAAATGGACTCAAATGGAGTGACAATCCCAACCAGAGGCCGCCTAAGCTCGGTACATAAATTACCGTGAGTTTCGATACTGTTTTGCATATTACGAACGATTTAAAGACTTTGTATCGAAACTCGCGATAATAAATGCACCGAGCTTGGGCCACCTGTGTCTCAGCTGATCCATCTTCCCCAGCTAACTTGACCAACATTACTGATTCACGTCCGAAACGAATCGACTGATCAATGCAGACCAAATCATTGGTTGAATTCTGTTTATGACGTTATTTAAGAATTGGTGTATGGTGTTCTCTCAAAAAGGCATGCGATAACCCGAGCTTTGTTCAATCTCTCTGCAGAATTGTACGGAGATATGGACTCATAAACATACAAAAATGGCAAAGTATGTTCAGTGTGCTTGTACGAGATGTATTACACAATGTGTTCTTTAGGAGTGTCCACTCGTTTGTAATAACACGGAGTCTAAATCCCATTTTGTTTCCTGTGAATTTTAGTGTTAGAGAGGAGACAATCAAAAGCAGAAAGGTATGATTTTTCTCTTTGTTGTGTTTTCCCGTGTTAGAGAAATGCGACCTTACCCTGTCCTTGGATGTGAGGTATAACAGATCTTCTCCCCTCTTCAAGAAGGAAAGAAGAAAGATAGCAATTTCAGTTATTTATCCATGGTTATGAGACTGTCATTTCCAATCAAAGAAACAACATGACCAGTAATTCTACCTGAGACTCTTTGAAATTAGCTATATCTTGAGGTACCAGTCAATGGTGGAAAAAATATCCTGTTGGTAACATGCACTTCCCTGATGCGCGCAACACTTGCTCTTATAACGCTTAGTTGTTATAACTGGTTTACCTGCTTGAGCTTTAAATCACTTTATGTTTCATTCCATACTGGTGATGATGATGTTCTGGGTAGTACTTCTCAGTGAATTGTCCTGCCACGAGGAAAACTTACTTCAACCAATCAGAAGCACTACCCAGATCTTGGTAGTGACATGTCATCGGTATGGAATTTCTGCGCTCATTTCTCAGAAGTCGTTTTGCGGCAAAAACAGTGGTGTCGTCTCGGCTGTTTTGTCAGGCTTTTTATTCAAGTTTAATGCCTGAGGATCCGTTTTTGGTTTTAATACAGGGATCTGCGTGAGAGCCTTAGGCCCTTTTGTCGTCTCCTCTCACCTGAACAACATGAAATGTTTGTGCAAGGATTGCTGAGTAAGTAAGACGAGCAGTGTTTTAAAGTTTTCTTTTCTTTTTCTTTTTCTAAACACGGGTAAACCGTTATTTATATTTTGTTCATGTATACTGTAAACCCTCTACTAAGTGCCCCCCCCCCCCACCCCGCCCTCTCTAATCAGCTCCTCTTTTTCAGGGCATTAAACCCCCTTCTCCTCCTTGCTAATTGTTCACAGCCAAATTAATAAATGATAGACTGTATTAATTAATCAGGACTGCAACACTTCATGTACACTGATCCGGTATGGTTTATTTACCTGCTGGAAGTCTGGATTCGTTTTTTTTTTCTTTTTTTATCTTCGGCTGTATGACCTCAAGCTTCAAATGGTTTAGTTTTTCCACTCTGCCATCTAGTTTTTTATGGAGAATTGGTGCCATCTCCTGGTTGTTTGAAAAAGCAGCATAGCGACCCGTTTCGCTAAATTTAATAAGGGCTGGTCGTTTTTTACCTGTGAGAGCTACGCAGGATAATATTCTCGCTACAAATAATGCCGAAGTTCGTAGTCTAGTCGAAGGCTTTTTGTTCGTAGTAGTCTTAGCTTTCCCGAAAATCAATATTAACTACACTGCTCTCTTAAAAACAGATTGCTTTGTACTACTTTCATGAAATTCATTAAATCACCACGCATGTAATGCTCCCTTATCTGAAAGGGACCCCCCAAAACCAGGCAAGATTTTGAAAATGACCCCCAGCAAAATGGCTGGTCCCCCCCCCCTTACAGTTAAAAAAAGGCCAGCCCCTAACCCCCCTCTCAAAAAGTCCCCCCTTCCCTCAAGCGTGCTTCAAATAAGTGAGCCCCCTGGGGAAAATTTAATTTACAGTAAATGACTGAACATTTAAGGTTTTCAAATTGTTTATAGTGGAAAAATTCCTCAAGAGACAAGTCACTAGTTTACAAGAATACAGATCGGCAGGAATTTGTACGAGAAAAGGTTTGTCTCTTGAATAGTGAAATAATTAAACAATGAAGTGTAGTGATTGCTTGTAAATCTTTATTACAGCTAAGAGACCTTTGAAAAATCTTCAGATTGTTAAGAAAAATACCTCCCTTACAGATACTCAATCTTAATCATAACTATAACAAAATTCTCAAATCTGATTGGCTAACAACTGCCCTGATTTCAGCACTAATAGGACAGTGTAATAGGACAGTACGCGTCATGTCCAAGTTATTAGAGTTGGCTCTTTTTCTCTACTAGCAAAAAAACTCTCGGAATCACTTTTTTTTAATTTAAAAAAGCATAAAATATTATAAGTTTTGTTATAGTTATGATTAATTGGTATCAGAACTTCGTGTCGTCCAATTCGGTCTGTAATCTGGGTGAGGTACCAGAAAGCAACTGGCTAAAGTGAACATTGATGGTCTTAGTGTCGGTGAGAGCATTATAGCTCCCGTAACTTCAGTTAGGAACTTGGGATCATGGTTTGATCAGAACCTGAGTATGATACCACACATTAATAAGATACGTAATGTAGTGAGGGTAACGCTTGACAGTTACAATAGGAACTGATAACTGATTGTTTTCTTAATTCTCATTTTAGGTGCAGAGGTTTATGAGCGATTGAACAAACATCGTGAAGACGACAAAACACGCAGAAAAATGTTGGATGACGCTCTTGTTCACATTCAGGTAATACCGGCGACGGCGCCGGAACCATGGGAGTTTGAGAATTTGATCTAACATCAGCTGTCTTACTTTATGAATATGTCTCTTACAGGACGAGAAAGCTTGTCAAGCATGGCTACACAGACAGGCTCTGATGTAAGTCACACATGAATGAAGGGTTCAGTTAGGGGGTGAAATACAAAGATTTAGTTTTATCACCTTGCCATGGTGGGATCCAAGAGTCTCTTACCCAGTCGCTCATAGTCTCGAAACGTTACGCTCCCTTGGGAAGAAGCGTTGCGTGACAAAACAAACAAGGTCCTTGATGGAGACTAGGATAAAGAAACCGGCGTTGAAAAGCCCTTCCTCTTCGTTAGAGAGAATCAGAGGTTTGTAGGTCGTGTGCGGTTTATACCGCCGGATTTTGAAGCTTTGTCATGAGCGGGAACATGGTAACGTGAAAATGTCTAATGTAGTCACTGGATTAACTCTCATAGTCTTTCGGGTAACTCTCGGAGGAAACAAGTACGCTAGTGATGCATTGAGATGTTTCCGACACGTTTGTAAATGTTGTCTTGTTTTTTTTTTTTTGGCGGTTACCAGTCAGAATGTAAGGGTCACTTGATCAAGCTGGCAGGTGAATGCAAAGGAGTACCCTTTTATCTCAAACAGATCGTTAAGTCTCCGTAGTAAATCATAAAAGGCGTTGCTAGAATAGGCAATTTTCCCTTCTGTGCTAATGGATTTGCATCAAAATTGTCTACCTTTCTTAAGGGAAACGGTGGTTTCAGTCCTGACTAAACATGATTACTTTAACTGTAGTACTCGAGCACGCTATTCGCTCCAGCGCAGAAACAAGAAAGATAATCCTTTATAAACCTTTATAGTATAAACACTCCTCTAGAGAATGGAATTGACTGTTATTCACTGTTGTCTTAAAAGCTTTTTGAACATTCTTTTTACAGAGATTCAGGGCAGAGCTTAGCTCCCATACCTCTTCCCAGTTTGGGTAAGTTTTCGTAATTATGCTAATTATGCCATTCGCAGGGCTTCGGCGTTTATGTTCTTCACGTGGCTATTTCAAGAGAAGAATTTAGTATCCGAAAGTATCCGTTTTTCCAATCTCAGAGCCAGAAGCGTATGGCTTTTTTTATTGCCATTTTTCATTCGGCAATAAAAATTTATGGAAGCATTACATTGATAGGAAAGTGCTTGAGCTTTTCCGACCCTCAGGATACCATGCTAAATTAGTGCCCCACGGCGGTTTGAGGCCGTCTGTTAAGGGTGCGACAAAATAGCTCGACCAACGATTGGTCGGACCCCTTGTGGAGTCTACATGAGTCGTTGTTCCCCTAATCACCAGACTGTAAGCTTATGCTACATCTTGTAGGCGTCATGAGGTGTCCATCCTCCTACTGGTTGACGTTACGTGAGAACGGATAAGTTGTTGGACAGGCGATGAGCGCAAATTCGTTCTTCGTTACCATGACAACTCAAATGTTTTGTTCGTTGTGAACCAGGATTACCCTTTGCTAACCAGGTTTCGAACGTCTTGGCCCAGTTTGTTTTAGCAAAACGCAGTTGTTTGCGGAAGCACCGAGAGCTTTTGATTCTTTAAATAAAGAGCCTCCTGAAAATTCATCTCCTACCTGTGACAAAAGTTTGTTATGGCCTTAAACAGGTCCCTGCTTAGAACTAAGCGTTGTTTATTTTTTTTTTCCGCTATTGAAGGTCGTAAGCCTGCGGCTCGGTTGGACATCAGTGGCACTCCAGGCGTGGAACAACTTCGACCAATGGAAAGAGAGGTACGTTAATCATAAGAGTGGAGATGGGTGTGAAGGCTATTGGATGTGTGAACGGAGAGGAGAGAGGGTGAGGATAAGGATATTAAGGTAACAGGAAGGTGGAACGTGCTAGATCACGAAACATTCCAAAATAGGAAGAAGACTACCTACTTTCTTAGATGTATCATCATCATCGTTATCGTCATAATTATTATCATCATCATCGTCATCAGCATTTAATTTTTTTGTATAAAGCATGTTATACATATAAGACAGCTTTAAAGCTAATGTAGACCTGCTACAGCGGTACACACATAGACTCACTCTTGTTTAAGATTGACCACACTACCTATTAGGCGGTATTTACGTCCCCTACTCTTTAAGAACAGCTTTGTGGGTTCTTTTACGTCCCACAAGAATCAGAGCAGTGAACGATTTGTGACAGTAGGACAAGGGTTTTTCGTCCTTATTCGAGAAGACTGGAATGTCTAATCGTTTTTAGAACAAAGGCAGCGCATTCTCCTCGCTTATTTAAAGACCCCAGCTGAGTGTAGGTCCGGCCGGGATTGGACCCGCGACCTCCCGCTTGGTTCTTTTGAGGTAACCGCGCGGAAGTTAGCTTTCGTTTAAGAGGGTAGTCAATCCTGCTCCAGGAAAGAAGAATCGAAGTGGTAATCGCGAATTAAGAACTTCTTTTTAACTGCTACACGTAGCCGACTGTTTTAGTCTCTGTACGTTGTCTCCCCATTCATTAATGTCTTATTTGCCCTTCTCTTCTCCCTTCGTACAGTTATGTAGCAATTTGCGGTTGATGCCTCAAGATTACCAGAGCTACAAATCTACCCTAATAAAGGAATACGAGAAGCAGGGATTCCTGAGACTCGCCCAAGCCCGCACACTCATCCGCATTGATGTCAACAAGACTAGAAAGATGTATAACTTCTTTTTAGAGCAAGGCTGGATTAAACAACCCGATGGATAACTCAGAAAGTAAAACGATTTTGGAGTAATTTTTTTCGAGAATCACGGTAACTTTTCGTACCACAATTGTTGTTAAAATCGATTTCCCGTCAAAAATGCAACAACCGTTTACGAAAGGGCATCGGCATCGCAGTGATATTCTTCGGTTTTCAATATGCATAGCCATATGTAAAAACTTTTTGAAAGTTCTAAACATGTACTTGTGCATTTAAACACGGCCTTGTACTGCAAAAGTGGACATAGTAAAGAACAGTAAAAGCCGTTCATAAGACCCCAACTCAGTATTAATAAGCTGTGCGTGGAGGTTTTAGTTTAAAACCCTGTAAAAACGTGTCGGGCTAATATCTGCTGATTTAGTCTCCCATCTGTTCTATCCCTTTCATATTGATTCATACATTAACTGAAATCGTTAAATTTAAGATTCCTGTAAATTCCTCGCAGTTATAGCTGGAGGCAGTTCCTACCCCTTTTCCTCGTGGTGTTAACCTGCGATCAGGCGATTGCCCCCGCCCCCCCCCCCCCCCCCCAAAAAAAAAAATATATATATATCGTCTGATGGCAGGACCACCGCGGTCAAACGTCTAAATCGTTATTTTTGTTTTTTATTGCTGGGATTTCATTTACCAGTTAGAGAAAAATGGGCAAAGATGTATAAATCAGTTAGTCAACATAACTATCTTTCCATTTTTCTCAAAATTTTGAGCTTTTTTTGCTGAAAACGTTTCGCGCTAAAAGAGAATCATGTTTGAAAATGGCGCCGATAATAACGTCAGCATCGGTTTTCAATCACTTAGAACTTTTTTAGTAAACTTTTAAAAAGTTTAGTAAACTAACAGGATGTTGGTAATACCCTAAACTTTCGATAGTGAAAGTAGGAACCTTAACTTTGAAGTATTTCGCTTAACTTTTGCAAATTTCACTCGTTTGACCGCTGTGAAGATGGCAGGTTATCGTGGCTAATGCGGCGCTTATTTGATTAAATGCGGACTGCATCGCCGTTGCAATTTGAAAACGACAACAGATTCAAGATGCATGAAGTAGGTTTTGGGATTAAATAAAAAGTGATGTTTCGACGAGTGACATTAGAAAATTCGTTTTCTGTTTAGTAATAGTGGGTAGCCCTGTGGATGAAAATAGCTTTGCAGATCACTTTACTCTTTTATAGGGAGCTCAAAGAGGTAAGACAGAAGCCTGAAGAGGCGGCCAGGCTAGATTAGGATAAGGAGTCCTTTTTATTGACTGTCTTTGCCGCTCTCCAGGCTGCATGAAAAGATAAAAGTGACTGAGTGTTTGCTGGATATTTCGGACGGTCAAGCCGCCCTTCTAAAGGGTAGAAACAAGAAGCTGTTATAATGTCTTTAGCATGAAAGCAGTACATTCGTAAAATTGGCACAAGAGTAGTAATAATAGAAATGGGTTGCGAATGGCCATCTTCTCTGCAAGGTTGTTGCCTTTTCAATCTATAACATGCTATAAGACTGCAGTCGATTTCTTGGCTTTTGATCTCTGCGTGGTTCTTACGTATCCGCGGCTGCCTTTGGTTCACCATGGCAACCGGCTTTAGTAGTCATGCGTGTTTGGTTCTTGATAACAGCTAGAGTGTTCTGATCGGCCATCACGGACGCACAACGACATCTGTTTTGTCACGATCGGCGTTATTTCTGCTTCAGCTTACTGGAGAAAGTAAACTCAATAATGTTAAGTGATCGATAGAAGCATACAAAGGAAAAATGGTCTCCGAATTGAACGATCTGTGCCATACAAAAGCTTTCACATTGTCACATTTTCGGCTATAGCCAATGTTCACGGAAACTTGGTGGCTTAAAAATTTGGCGCAGCTGTAAATAACGGACAAGCTTCGAGGCAATGCAGTCACTACAAGCTATGTCAAAGGTTCCTACGCAATCTTCTAACCTTCCTCCACTTCAAAACCTTCCCTCTTGGTCTAGAAACTCTTTGGGAAGGAGAAAGCCTCCACGTCCGATAATTCGTGACCGCTTACAGCCTATAAAATCAATAAGGGAGGAAATGGACGAAATCGGGGAGGATAAATCGAAAGGAAAAGCAAATCTCCCAGGAAGGATTGTTTCTGCGCCTTCTCGAGGCCACGAACTGGATGAAGCTCAAAGGATAGAAAATATAGAGAAACGAATAGACTACCTGCGTACCCAACATGCTGAAATACTAACAAATTTACACAACGAAATAGAACGTTTAAAAGCTGAAAACAAAGGTGAGATAGGTCTGTGATAACCTTTAGATCTTGGTTTAAAGCCCGGCATTTGATTTGCAAAGTTTTTAAAAAATACAGTGGGAAATACAGTAGAGTTGAAGTAGGGTTAAGAACGTGTGTGTTACGATTTTTGCACGGAGGAATTTAAGCTGTCTGTATATTTTGAGCTCACATTATACAAGTTAATCTTCTAAGAGGGGGGGCTGATGTGATAATTGTTAAGTACTACCGTTTTCTTCGTTTTGCAGAGCTGAATTTTAAACTGGTTATGGCGAGAACAGGAGTTAATCTGGCAAAAGGTTTGTTTATTCTTTGTTGTTTCCGATCATTAATGAGGTGTGAACGACTTAAGTGACTGATTTCTATGGCCTAGCCTTCCACCATATTTCCCAAGAGCTTATCATGTAGACTTATTCACTGGCCCTGTTGTATCTGCTCCTAAAATGATAAAAAAGACCTGCATCCTCCAGATAATAATTGTTTGTTTGGATGTTACAAAACAGCTGTTATATCATTAAGTAAACAAGACAGAGCTCAGGTCATCAATGACATAATACAGTCACTTATCCTTTCTGACATGCTGATGTGACATATTTGAGGATCTTAGCAACCCATGTATACACATCTGCATGGGTCATGTGTAGGCCTAATTATTTAGAATTCTTTTTGCCGAACACCACTTATAGAATAGATAAATAATTTAAACCTCAAGCCTACAGCAGTGATTGCAAAACATTTCAAAATCTTTTGTGTTGTGATTTTGTTGTCATTTTGGCCTTGACCAGGTGGAGCTTTGTCTTGAAGGTGTAAAATGCTATGTTTGAAGGCACTTAATATCTCCAGTTAATACTACATGTAGGTGGGGACTATTACATTATTTTACATGTTGGAATTTTTTTTGTTTGGAGATGATACCATTTTTGTAGGTTGCATGCTGTGGGTTAATTTTTATTTGTCTTTCTTTGAAAGGAATAAATATGTGTTGTGATCTTACCTCACCATGCTAAAAAAACAAACAATAAATACCTGTAGGTTGGATTGGGGTGATTTCGCTGTTTCCAGTGCTTGTTCGCATCGTAACTGAATACCCTGAGTGAAGGAAAAACTTTTAATTCATAACAAGTAGTCAAGATTTGTGGGTAATGGAGCACTCTTACCCTCTGATTTCGTCAATTTTTCATGCTGCTTTGCTTAGAAAGTGGTGGTGGTAGACAGTGATGTATCAATGATGCACATCGTACACGTATGGAAATAAATTTTGTTTGGAAAAAAAATTTCAGCTCTGTAACTGTCAATACTTTTTGATAATTCATAAATACTGTGGCTGTACACTTTGTCTGGTTGTCATGAAATTTTTGGTTTGTGATCATGCTATGCAAATTTCAATGATGTTGTTTTGCAATAACTGATTAATTTAGAAAGTGTTCTGTGAAAATTTTGTAAAGTCAATTTCTTTCTACAGATGATGTTTCTTCAGTTCCTGATGAAAGTCATGCTTTGCAAGTTACTGGCTCAGGTGAACCTCTTCTTTTTACTCTCAGTTCAAAGACAAAATATTTTATTCAATTATTTAACATAATTTATTTTAACAGGATCAAAATGTGCAACTACAGTTGTTTGCTGTATAGCTGGAGGGTTCTCTCCTAATTGTCTCGGGACTGGTTTTTATTTATTACCCGCGATTGATTCGCAGTCACACGTGTTTTCTAAGAGGGAATCTTTGTTGGCCTTTGCACAATTACTATTATATAGATGTGGGTTTTCTGAGTTTCATCCAGGCATGGATTTTGTATGTTTCCCATTTGGATTTTCAATTCACTGTAATTTCCTCAAAAAATAGTCGAGGCCTTTTTTTTTTCACACAAAAGGGGAGGGATTTTTAGAGGGAAGGTGATTATTTCAAATATTGCTCACTGGAAGCCATGCCCTGTATATTTTGTTTATTGTCCCATTAAATCAAAAAATGATCACATCAAATAAACTAAACATGGGCTTTCTAAGTGTTCCAAATTTGTTTCCTTGGCTAAATTTCAATGTCAATATCCTCTGCATCAGAGCTTGAATCGTCACTGATCAGTTTTGCTGGATCAGAATCCTCTTCAACTTAACAGGGAAGTTACACGTATTATAAAAGAAAGAGAAGATGGCAAGAGGGGTAGGGGGTGATTATTCGAGGGAGGCGATTAATTGTTGAGGGATGACTATTATTCAAGGAAATATGGTATTATATATTTTTTAAAATGTTAGGTTCAGTCTTGTAATGAATGGGTCTCAGCTTTTAGCTAGATGTTTTTGAACTCTTAGGAATGCCTTCATTAATCTTCTGAAATTAAAATATCATACCTTTTGTTCTCAAAAAACTTTTGTGGCAGGTATATAGAACCATGTACTTTCTCTGTGTATATGTCTCAGTCTGTATATATTGAACACTGAAAGTGAGAATTTCAAACTGCAAGATTCTGCAGTCGGTGATAAGCCTGAGAAGTCATAGTGTACAGAATCAGGTCATTTTGGAATGTTTTACCTCTATGACAAACAGTGGTACTGGTACATTGTACCTGTATGTTATTTCATGGGAAGTGAGATGAGATATTGTGGAGTTCATTGGTTTCATTTGCTTCCTTGATTTGTAGATGAGGAAGTTCAAGATTTGTTAACAGAAACTTTAGACATGTCAGAGTCCAGACATGAAGAGAAGCTGCCTTTACAACACCCAGTCAAAGAAGCATCTAGCAAAAGTACGTTGCAGCAAGCTTCAGGATCAAGTGCAAAGAGAAATAAAAGGTGTGATTGGAAATACAGTACATGTAGCTACAATGTATTGATAAACATTAAAATTCTTCTAGAATTTGGATAAAATTAAAAATTATGTTAATTTTTAACTAGTACAGTAATGCTCAATTTTAAGTCATCACCCTTTTGAAGGGAGTGATTCTTGTCATGTGCTATATTTAACTCCTGTTTTGTTTTGCTATCTAATACAGTGTATGTAGTTTTAATTATATAAGCACCAGTGAAATACCAGGTGAGCTAACTAGTTTGAAAACATTATCCCTTTACATGTGAATATACACACATAGATATCTGTTGATTCGGCTACATTATTATCACTTGGAGTTACAAAATTTTCTCTTCTATTGTTGAGAACAAAATATTTTTAACATGAGAAGAGGAATTTGTTGTTTCTCTGCATGGCCATGTCATCCTTTATATCTCTGATCTTTGAGGTACAGACAAAAGGATTATTTTTTCATTTTTTTGGTCCTGGTCTAATTTTATAGTAGTTTTTATCCATAGCACTGGACTATTATATGTATTTTTTAATATTATTTTATTGATGATTACTTGTAAGAGCATCGAGACGTTGTTAAATGCTCCTAGCACTTGTATATTATTATTATTATTATTGTTATTGTTATTATTATTATTATTATTATTATTATTATTATTATTATTATTATTATTATTATTATTATTATTATTTTGTGAGTTATCTGAGTTGTTGCGTGTAAAAACCTGTCATTTTAAGCTGGAGGCTTGGAATGGTTCTTTGATGGAGCAGAGAGTAATTCTAAGTTATATGATTTTACAATGAATTCAAAGTAGACAGACTGCAAATTATGGTAGTTGCTAAAAAATATATCTACCTGTCCCAACCGTTCATCAGTAGGATGCCTAAAATGCGTGCAATTCCACAATTGGTTTGGGCTCCATTAAATCCTATACCAATTGCAGAACATTTTAGCAGGAATGTGGTGTTAATACAGTGCTCATATTGCCAATTTTCACCTTTTACCTTTCTCTTGTAATGCTTGTTTTGATTGTCAGTGCAAAAAGAGCAGAAAATTACTCTTTTTGACTGTTCGTAACTTAAGTAATTGATCTGTTGACCTAGTGTGTACAGTGTACATATAGCTTGGATTTTTTCAATATGAAACTATAGTGTGATAGCACGTCATGTATGTGTAAGATTGAATGGAATGTACAGAAAGCAATCTGATCATGCACGTTTGGACCTTCTTCAATCATAATCTGATCACACATGTTTTGACCATCTATCACATGAAACTTGTATAAAGCACAAAAGGATTTTGACCTTTGGCATTGTCACCCACACTCCGTAACCTTTGGTTATTACTAGTTAGTAATAGTCGTAATGGTCTTTGTGTAAGCAGTGTTTGGTATTTTGAAGGATGTTGGTGGAGTGAGACACTATACCAGTCTAGTCCTGGCATGTTTCTTGTCAGGTCTAGGCTGGTTAGTTTTCTCTCTTTACACTTTATGCTGCTGAGTTGTTGCAATATCCAGTAGACTGTTCTCCCATCTTCCACAAATCACAAAAACTTCTAATCCCTAAATAAATGAATATACATGTAAAAGTAGACTTAAATGATTGACGTATGATTTGAGAGTACGGTAGATTGAGTAGAGAAATAAAAGGTGTGATTGGAAGTACAATACATGTAGCTACAATGTGTTTGATAGATGTTAAAATATTATTCTTCTAGAATTTGGATTAAAAATTGTTATTTTGTAACTGGCACAGTACTGCTCAATTTTAAGTTATCACCCTTTTGAAGGGAGTAATTCTTGTCGTGTGCTATGTTTAACTCCTATTTATTTTTACTGTCTAATACAGTGTATGTAGTTTTAAGTATATAAGCACCAATGAAATACCAGGTGAGCTAATTAGTATGAAGACATGATCTCTTCACATGTGAATTTACGTGTAGATATCTGTTGATTCGGCTACATAAAGCACAGAAGGATTAATATTCGGCTGCATAAAGCACAAAAGGATTTTGACCTTTGGCATTGTCACCCACACTCCGTAACCTTTGGTTATTACTAGTTAGTAATAGTCGTGATGGCCTTTGTGTCAGCAGTGTTTGGTATTTTAAAGGATGTTGGTGTAGTGAGACACTACACCAGTGTAGTCTTGGCATGCTTCTTGTCAAGTCTAGGCTGGTTAGTTTTCTCTCTTCACACTTTATGCTGCCGAGCTGTCGCAATATCCATGCCATAACCTTTGGTTATTACTAGTTAGTAAAAGTCATAATGGTCTTTGTGTAAGCAGCGTTTGGTATTTTGAAGGATGTTGGTGGAGTGAGACACTATACCAGTGTAGTCCTTGCATGTTTCTTGTCAGGTCTAGGCTGGTTAGTTTTCTCTCTTTACACTTTATGCTACCGAGCTGTTGCAATATCCAGTAGACTATTCTCCCATTTTCCACAAACCACAAAAACTTCTAGTCCCTAAATAAATGAATATACATGTAAAAGTAGACTTAAATGATTGACATATGATTTGGGGGTACGGTAGATTGAGTAAGTTTACAAAAGTGTACTGAGGTGTATTATCAGGGTTTTTACTACACAGGTGCCAGAACTCAGGTCCCAGCTTCTAACGAAAACCCTTGTACTGTTCTTTCAAAAATAATAACCTTGTGTTGAAGATGGCCTTAAATTTGTTTTCCTTCTAAAATGAAACCAACCCTAAAACAATGCATGAATGTGTCAGGTGCACACTGTGTGATCTGTTTGTATCTGGTCCTGGCATTCCTTGGTAAGTTTGGTTTGTTGTTGGGCTTGTTCAGAACATAAAGTTTATTGACAATTAAGGGGGGTTCCATGGGCTATTATAGACTTCTAGTCACTTGCAAAGTACTATTATTCAATCAGTATTATATTATGCCCTAAAATGTTGAATACACGTAATGATATCTGCCATCAGCACAATCAAAGACTTTTTAAAAAGTGATTGTCTTATTTTCTTGACTTTGTCTTTTAGGAGTGAATCAGGTAAAAAAGGCGCAGCAGTGAAGGCCACGCCCACACCTCCCTTGTCGGCGAAAAGCTTAAACACAAAACCGAAGAGCTCAGGCAGATCAAAGACAAAGTCACAGCATTCTCATGAGCAGCACTCAAACCTCAGTTCCCCATATGCATTCTCATTAAATAGCACACCACCATCAGGAGCAAAGCAGGGTGTTTCTGTTGGACAGTCAGTTCTTGTAGTCACAATCAAGGATAAGACTGTTAAAGTCCACATGCCCACAGACAGTGCACCACGATCACCTACTTTGGTTGAATGCAAAGCTATAATCAAACATCAACAAGAGACAAATAAACGACAGGAACAAGAGGTGATAAAAATTATTACCAGCCGTGCCAGTAGAATATCTGAAACTTACTTGTAACAATCAAGGGGTCATCCACAAAAGTTAGAACCACTGGTTCTACATCATGTGCATGTAGACAATAGCTTCCATGTAATGGAATCAATAGGCTTTCATTTGCAAACTTTGAAGTTAGAACATGCTAGAATTACATTTACATAATGAAACAAACAAACAAAAGAAAAAGCAAAGACAAAGGCCTTTAGAAAAGTTTAAGTCCACATAAATTGAAAAAAACATCAAGGAGATATTGCATCTTCAGTTGAACAAGACTGGTGATGGAATTTTTTTTGTTATTTAGGAACCTGGCTGTGTCCTAAAATTTACATTTCCAATTAATTTTGCCCTCCAATAACATTGCATGTTTTTGCTTTCCATGCTTTTGCATGTACTGTAAGAGATTTTTATTTTTCATATTTTCCAGTTATCAAAACTTAAGTCAGACTTAAATGATGCTTTGTATTCTGACAAATGGACACCAGATGCATATCTTTTGGCAAAATCATACATGGCAGAGGAGGTACCATCAACTGCAAGGTATACCATGTTGGTGAACATATTTATTTTTGTTATAGAAATATCCCCAAGTTGTAGGTCTGGTGGGGTTTAAACTCCAACCCTTTCAAAATTCCAGTCTTAGTTTGAGTCTTTCCTTTAAGAATTTGGGCAACAAGGCCCCTCCCTCTCTGCCCTTTATTTTTTTTTTCCTCCTTGGCATGTCCAATGGAAATTTCATGTGGTGGATATTCATATTTTTTGCCCTCAAATTCCATACCTTCTTATTTTGGACATAAAAGGTTAAAAAGTCAAGTCCTCCAAAATTACAGACAGTACACCTGTCTGTTAAATAAGTGGGTTGAGATATCTTAGCATCTGGCAATTTAACTGGGAGAATTAATCTGCCTTTGTGTTTTTTGCCATGGAAGTAAAATGTGACTTTATCTAGTTTGTGTAAATCCTGAAACAAGGGTTTCAATCTGCATCCTTGCTCATTGCTGTTCATGTCTCTCCAGACACAACACTCCGGCCACAAGATCGTTGCCACGATTACACTCAAGAGAGCAGACACACTCAGGAAGGTTAGTTTTAAAAGCTTGTGTGTACAGATACTTAAAGGACCATAACTGTTATGTCTTGTCAGAGGTGTGGCCAGTCTGGGCAGAACCACTAATGCTGGTATGGGTATCAGTCAACTTAAATAGTATCTTCCATAGTATCCAAGTAGCCTTTTCAATCTTAGGTACATGAAAAAAGTTGTTATAATTTCACCAATTTGGGACACTCCACTGGCTCTTAGAACGTCATGTAGGCCAGAAAACGCTTTTTTTTTAAAGAAAGGTAACCGTTTTAGCCCGACAAACCAGAAAAAATTATCAGACATGCATCATATTGAGTTTAGTTGCCATGCAAATCTTTGCCTGCATAATGATAGTCTGATATTTGATCTGTCCGGTCACAATGCCCGACCTTAGGTAGAAATGTATTGGACATAGGCAGATTTACTTTATTACAGCACTATTATGCACACGTCTCTCTCACCTCTGAGAGGATTAAGCGTGGTAAATGAGTTCCTTTCCTGGAGCATGATAAAAAAATCTTGCCTGATAAGAATGGCCCACTAACATACCTGACCATACTTTTTGTTTGATTTAGTCTAACACTACATCAAAGGAAAAAGACCGAAATCCTAAGTCTTTATGGTAATAACCATTTGATTCTCACTGATGTTGATTTCTTCTTTTGTTTCACAGACTGGCAGCAGGGAGACTGCACTATGTCAGTGAAAGTGTTTCTCTTCCAGTTTTACGTCCGAATGGCGCTGCTAATGTTGCTGACAGAAAGCGTAGACAACAAGCAGTGGTCAGAGGAAGAGCCGGCAAGAAGGACTTTTGATGATATGATACTGAAAAATTATGCATTTTAGTCTAGTGCAATAATGGTTTTACCCACCTGTAGCCCATAGCTGTTTTTATTTCACAGAATTGTAAATATCTTTGAATTCTAAGCTAGTTATTTTTGAATCACACCAACTCTCTCCTCATTGTTCTTAGGGAATTAAATGTACTATCTACTGATACGATCAGCTAAATGGGGTGCAAATTATTTAATAAAAGATATTTAACTAAATAGCGCATTTTGCTGGTTTGATCTGCAAGATTGTGTAATTTTTGTAAGGTGAAAATTATTCTACAGATTGATCCAACAGTTGCTTACATATATCTCTAAGCCCCCAAAAAACAGATGGGTGACAATCTTTGACAGTTTGAATAACGAGCGCATGAATTTCTCCAACGTCCTCTATACTGAATTGCAGTCAGAAGTTTTATTGTTTGCTTGATGGAACGCTTCTCCCTGACGCAATGAGTTGTACTTATTTGCGAGTTCGTACTTTTTAAGCTTTTATTTTAACTCCAGTAGGATGAAAGAGAGAAAAGACTGACTGTCAGTAGTCATTTTGACGGACGGGAACGTTCTCGTTGATTAAGGCGTCTGTTATGAGAGTTCAACTCCACTATTCGTAACCTTCACTTCCTCGGATTTAGGGGTGGTCCGCGGGGACTGTGGGCCCTCTCGTCTTTCTTTGGTTTTGTATTGTTTTTAAAGAATTCTTCGTAAAAAAAATCGTGTCTATATAGCTGGTAAGTGTGTTCCCCTCAAGGCGTAGTCGCACTGCTTTTTTACATGAAGTCTGAAACGTACGATCCCACTGAACAAGAAAGCAAAACAGGGGACCTTTGAGTTTCTGATGCTGACAGCTAGCAGAGGGTTGAGTTGAACATAGTGGGGAAAAAACTCAAGGTTCGTGTTTTCGTTGTAAACGTATTAACCCCCTTTATTTGTACCTATAAAACTGACCAAAATTTCCTCTATTTCGCGCTTTATTAGTTTCAACAAACCACGCTTAGGAATTTAATTGAAGAGTTATGAACTAGACCACTTTCACTCATTTAGCTGCTCCCCTACAATTTTAAAAAACGCGTTGGGCTGGAAGATTGTCCTCGTTTTTCTTCTGTCTTATTGGTTCCCCTCAACAGACCCGTCTACATAGACAGGAGCCAATTCCGGGTGAGGAGAACTCCCCCTGAATACTAGTCACATAAACTCTTTATGTCCTTGCGACAGAAACCGTGCATATATTTTCTTGGATAAATGAAAGTTGTTGTTCGTCCATCGTTGCCGACGATGACCAAGAACATCACTTGGGGAAGGGATTAGGTGCGGTGTTTCCGGCTGCGGCTGATCAATCCAATACAGGTGCGGAAGGCTCTGTCGCATTCCGGACTCTGGTGAGTTTCTTGAGCAGGTGTCAAGAATATCGCTTTGGATTTGCGCAGCTCACGCTTCCTCAGAGCCCCTGCTATCCTGGTTTGCTCGAAAAGGGCAGTGCCTTTGTTGACTTTGCTACGCCAAGTAGGTCGATCTAGAGCCAGGGTTTCCCAGGTTTCAACCGATATCAAAGCTTTTTCAGCAACGCTTTGATACAGTCCTAGTAGCGCTTCTTTTGTCCACCCTGTGAGCGTTTCCCCTCCGTCAATTCGCCATAGAATAGTCTCTTGGGGAGGCGTGTGTTAGGCATTCTGACTAGATGGCCAGCCCACCTAAGCTGTGCCTTTTTGAGCACTGAGTGTGAATGCTTGGGAGGCTAGCGAGAGAGACGACTTTGGTGTCAGGGACTTTATCACGCCAGGTGATCTTCAACAGTTTTCTATTAAAAAGGGGGGAGCACTAAAACATGGAATCCGGAATCCGGAAACGGAAACGACGCCACAGACCACACAACGTGATTGTCCCCAAACTGAATACTCCACACATGACCGACCGGTGACGTGACCACAGTTCCTGTGTTTTAGCAATAAGTTCAACTTTTTCGCCAAGCTGAATACTGATGTAATACTGGTGTACCGGTAATTAAGTTTACGTGGACGTCCGTATTTTTGTTGAAGAGGCTTATTAAACATGGCGCATTATTTTGATGTAATCGGTTGCGGAATCAAGCAAATGCATGCACAATTCTCTCTTCTCTGTGGACTCCACAATGCCATGGTTCTCTTGAGTAAGTTGTCTTGATAAATAAAACTGAACACTGTTGAAGACAACCCAGAAAAGACACTGAGAAAAACTTGACGGCGACGCCTTTCAGTTATGTAAACGTCGCCTCAGACGATTCAAACGAAGTCTGTCTCCATATAACTTACCTTTTTGTTAAGGCACTAGTTTTTGTCAGTCACGTTTTTCTCCTCGCTTTGCTGTCCCATGATCTGAGAATTTGCATTCATTGCCGACAGTGGTATCAAGCGTCTTTTCACCGGAATCGACTCCTCTAGTGACACAGCAGTCTCCTCTCCTGTACTCAGCTAATTTATTCATTTGTGCCTTTTTTTTATCTGTTTATTTATTTCATTGTCATTGCTAATATTATTTTTTTCAAATCGATCGCTTGGAACCTTCTTTCACAGATTCCGTATTCCGTTTCCGTTTCCGTGATTCCGTTTCCGTTTCCGGATTCCAGATTCCATGTTTTAGTGCTGCCGTTAAAAAGGCAGTTCAGGTGGAATCGGTTAAGCTCGTTGGCGTGGCGTTTGCAGACTGTCCACGTCTCGCAGACCTCAAAGTCCAGGCAGGCATAAAAGAGCTTTGGGCGACGCCCTTGTTTCTCACGAAGGAGACTGAAACCCAGCGATTTAGTCAGGTGATGGTTCAAACAAGATGGCGGTAAACAAACATGGCGGTTTCCTTGAACGAAGAATTGAAGTTTTTCTTTGGTCATTTTATACCCACCTCACCTCATCGTAGAAACCTGTCAAAGACGAACGATTATTCTAAAAAGGAAGAGGTCGGTAAAGAAACTGGAAAATTAGAGTACTAACTCTGGGAAGTTACCGTTAGATATGTTTTCTAGAGCTCGCTCAATCTTCTTTCGCTACACCTCTGCTCTATTTAAAAAAATCATTTAGGGAGGACGTATTCAGGGTATAACGAACTGGACTTAAATTATTTGGAAAGGAAATTGGGAACATCGAGCATCTAATATTGGGTCCTCCTGCATGTACCTGCGCAACAAAACAATGAACTGATTGACCTTCGGGAGATGTATTGTTTTGTTCTTTTTACTCAATTTGTGACCGGGTACCTGCACAAGGACTCCTAATCCCTCACCTACTGTATAATTACTCCTTCATTAATTTCTAGTAACAGAGATAATCTTTGTGTTAAGCTTCAAGATGGTGTAAATCCTAGTGAGCCCAAGACTCCACTCCAGAACTGGCATTCTAAAATATACAGATAAGAATAATAAAGAGTCATTATTTTTTTGGGTAGACCATTCTATACCCTAATGTAGGTGTACTGTTTAAAAGTGATAATACATCACTGACTATCAGTGTTGTTACTATTGACTATTCACACCAAAGGCAGCCCAAGCTCAGTATTTATCTTTTTGAAGCAAACAAATCCTTTATTTTTATGGCCATTTTTAGGATTATGCAACATGAGACCTCGCTTATTAATGATTTTAATAGTGCTGGGGGCATCTTTAGTGGTTTCCAAGCCTCCTACCAAATTGTAGCTTATTTAGCCATCATTTATACACAGTAGCTTTCCTCAGAAGGGGTATTTTACTGGGAGGGAGGTCATGGGTTTTCCTTGTCCCACATAATAGAGACCTTTTGATTCCAGGAAGAGAATGAGTAAAATTTTTTTGCATATTGTCAAAAAATAGACATCCCTGAATGCTTCATTGTCCGTTTTTTTTTTCACCAAAAAACTTGCAAATCTTTATTCGAGGAAGTTAAGCCCTCTCCCGATCTGCATAAAATGATAAAAATTCTAATGGTTGATATCTTACTTTCACCAGTATATATAACATTCTGGCTAAAACTCATGCTCAAGCAGTACTCAGTATTGAGAAAACTTGTACTTGTCGTACTCGTCTGAGAATCTTAAGGTCTCTAATTATTGAGAATGACAATTTATTACAACATCTCAAACAAAATTACTTTTTTGGATTTCACTTAGGATGTCAACCAGTGTCCTTTCCAGACCAACCCAAGTGGGCTTCACTAACTTTCCAGTTCCAGCTAGTATACAACCTGAATTTAATCCTGCAGTGAGTGTTCCACGTCGCTTCATGCCAGGCACATCACATACTGAAGCAGCTCCTCATCAAATGAATCAGCTGCAGTTTAACTTAGGAGTTCCTACTACAGAAAGTCAATTAACAACAAGGTTTAGAAAGCCACAGCCTATAGTTATAGAAAAAATATCTGAACAGTCCCAAACTCCACATGCAGCACCTCATATTCCAAGTGTTTATCCTCTGCACGTAGCTTCTGTTTCATCTTCACTGTCAAGTGACAGACTCTCTCTTGCAGTTCATCTTGCTAAAAGGGATGTTAAGAAGGTGAAACAACTTGGAACTGATAACATTTTAGTGTCACAATTTGAGGAGACTGAAAACAAGCATGTCACTTCATCAGCCAAGGGGTCGGGAACTACAGGGAAGAAAGGTAAAGGGAAGAGAGGTAAATCTAAAACTCAAAGTGTTCCATCACAAAATGGTGTTACTCTGCGGGAAAGGGTACATCAGGTGGCAAAAAAGCAAGAAGCAGCGGCTAAGAAACAACATGAGATGTACTTTTACGCTGCAACGAGGGAAGATGATGGTTTTGAATCAGACAGGGAAAGGAGTCAAGCAAATGAAATACGAAAACTTCGAAAAGAACTTCATCAGTACATGATGCAAATGGAGGGATTAAGAAATGAAAGACCTGAGGTCTTGAGAAATAAAGATAAAAGGCTGAAGAGAAGAAGAGGTGACGAAGTGAGATTATCAGATGATGATGTTGACCAGCGGCAGGTAGTGAGATCTGAAGAGCAGGCTGCCCGATCTGCGAGGATGCTTTATGTACTACAAAGACAGGTACCTATAAGAGATAAATCAGTAGACTTTCTAGTTATTTCACCATTTTACACCACATACAGTGTAAGTGTTCAGTCTGGGCTGCAACATGTAGATCAGACTTGTTTTGCAGTCTTCTCCTTATCAGGAGGTAACCGGTAAAATTTACCATGTGAAGTGTTACCAAGATTAAATAAGTTGTTTCACAAAATAATTATGCAAGTTGTGATCCAAGCCGATCCTCAAAAGAAAAGGAAGTAAATACGGAAAAACAAAAAGCGTGCACAGCTATTCTCTCTGCTTACTTTATTTAAATGTTGACTGGTACCTTCTGAAGCACTGCAGGCTAACAATTTTTTTGTGGGCTTGTTCCAATTGTAGACTTTCTCGACGAGCAGGAAAAGTGTGCGACTTCTGCGACTTGTAGCAAAATTGACCCTAGCAGTAAAGGCAGCCTTCATTCATAAAATTCTTTGTTTTGAGATGTTTAAGATAATTTTTGGTCAATTGGTTGACAGGATGCTTGAAAATAGAAGCCTTTTTGAGTGCGAACCCCCCTCCCCACCACCCCCCGCCAGGAGAGTGCACCTCTGGTGCATATTTTTGGCCTTACCATTCAGGGATGGTCCTTTACCTGCTGAGCTAAACTTTGGGGAGAACACGGGTCTAGATCAATATATTGTCAGTATGATAAATATTTGCCATGGCTAATTAACGCAGAAAATCTCCGCCAGGACGGCAATATTGGTTGGTTTGCTTAATTAAGTTTAGTGGTCTTACTTAACCTTCAAGCCCTTGTTCCAGACAAGGATCCATAACTCTTACCCCATTTAGATCACAATGGCAGTTGAAGTCTTCACTTAAACTCAGCCCAATGGGCTAATTTACATGTAAAGCTGTGCCCTTTGGTACACACATACTTATACATCTTACGTTGGGTAACTCTTGAAACCAGTAATAATATTTAATAAATAACATATGACAGATTCAGTCTAAAAAAGATTAATTCCAGCTTGTCGTTTAGACAAGCCGCTGCTCTCACATTTTTGTCAAGCTTGTCTCAGTCCCAATAGTGACCAACATCAATTTTCTCCTAACAATATCCATATATTGCCAAGAAAAATGGTTATGAGAGTTAATAAAATGATCACTAAAGAGAAAATGCTTCGATCTTTTATCAAATAATTTCTCTAAACTAATTCTGCAAGGAAATGTATGGAGATCAGTTTTGAGAATTTGTAAGTGCATATTGGGGCTTAAAGGGTTAAAGAATGTCACTTGCCTGGGCCCTTGCCCAGTGGGCAAGTGAGCATGAAAAGTGACTAGTCCAGCATTGAAATCTATGTGTATTTGCTGTGGAAGATCAGACGTGACTTGTGGGAGCCCTAATTATTATGAATGCTTCTCTGATCAAGTGCATATTTGCCTCCTTTTTCAGGTTCAAGAAATTGAGGATGAGCTAAATAAGAAGGGGAGAGGAATAAAACACACAAAAAAGGTATTACTGTGTAAAGTAATTCTTTCACTTACCTGGACAGTTCAACAGTACACCTTCCAGTGTTATTATATATATAAATTTTTCAAACCTACACCACCACTGTTAGACAGTAACTGCAGGCACTTCATGTCGAACCATCTATTTTATCTCAGCTGCTTACTGAGTCTTGATTTGTAATGGTAACAGGACTGAGTGGAGTCCAATTCAGTCTGTAATCATATGAGTGATTAACAAAATCGGACAACCACGTAGCTAGTAATTTGTGATATATAAAACTTTTCTTAAATCAAAACACAAGAAATTTTGTAGTTATGATTATCCTTGAAACAGTTAATGTTTGTGAAAATTATCTTATATTTTGCTGAACCTTCCTGTTTACTGAAATACGGATATGGAATCTTGAAGGGTGGCTCTTATAGAAATGGAACAGAAATTCTATTTTCCCGCAATATTTTCTACTGGAATGACCCAAAAAGTAGTATTCCATTATTTTATTCTCCAACCATATTAAACTTTTTAAAATTGTAAACAACGTTAGTTTCAACCAAAGTATCCCCCTTTTAGAGGCGTTGACCATTATGGCTGACTGTATAACTATATATGTTCATTCTGCAGAGCCAGACATTGAGTCGCCTTGCAGCAGCCCATAGGGGAGCAGTTAGAGCACTACAGACATTTGTCAGCCATGCCCCATTACAGCCCAAGGTTGGCCATGGTCTTCCACCAATGTACCAAGAACTATCTTCCCTTGTTAGACAATTATCACTTTTGGCTGCACAGCTCCATGTTGGTGGGGAAGATCTTGGTAATGAATTGAAGAGGATGGAGGACAAAGAGAACAAGGTGGACAAAATCCTGTGTTTACACGATGATGAATACTAGTTGGTTCATTTATTGAGTTGTTTGTTGATTTTTGTCTCTTCTTGTTGTACATCATTGATAGTAAACTATTCAATAAATCAAATTCTTTATCATAAGAGTGAAAAAGAAGAACCTGTGTTGAAAACAGAAGAAATCTCAGAGAAGCCAAGTGCCTTTATCCAGGAAGTAGCTGGCAGAAAACCTCAGGACTCTGATAAAGTTCCAACACCAATGAAACCAGGTTTGAAAATGAAAAGTCAATAACTGTTAACAGTAGCTATACACAGTCTTGGCAGAATCACTTAATTCATTATCCCTTGATAAAGTCCCAATATTAACCATTGGAAACATCACTGAGTTTTCTTAATTCTGACAATATCAGTACATAGATGGCTGATGAGGTAAAGAAATATGAAAAAGACTAACACTTTTTGGTATTTCTTTACTGAATATCACCTCATCAGCCATCTATTAGTAAGTACAAGTGTCACGCATCCCTGACAGTTTTTCAGTTTAACCTTCAATATCAATACATTATCAAGAGAAAAAGTTACGATCTAACTGATAAAATGATCACCAAAGGGAAAATATGCTGTGATCCTTTACCAGATTGTCTCTCTTATTCTGTAAGGTCAGTTGATTTTGAGAAATTATTTTTATATCATTATGATTATTGGGGCTTGAAGTGTCAACGAAAGGCTCTGTTCACAGTTTAACACATCTACACATCAATGACCCATAACTGCTTGCGTGGATCCATATCCCATGTACCTTTTGTGTTGCTATCAGTTAAAAGGTCAATCATAGAGAACCACCCAACTTCCGTGTGGGAGAGGTGGAAAAGGCAAGATCTTTGTACAGAATGAGTGAATAGTCAAACAGGCCAGATAAGAATGTGACAAATCATGTACAGTTACCCAGAAAATCCATTTATGAAAATCTTGTATCACTACCCACCTGATCTTCCTTCAAAATAATTTTTGTGGAAATGCAGCCTATTCCCAGCCAAATAATTTTAAAAAGCAGGAGGAGAAAAAGCAAACAAGGGAGGAGAGAATGAAAAATTAATAATAATTATTGCCTTTAGTGCCTTTTCAAACTTTGGAAGCTGTAATTTAGCACCAGGAGCAAAAGGCAGCAAAGTTCTTGACTTGCAAAGTAACAAATTGTTTTGTGCAGCTTCAATGCTTTTTGGTGGGCCCAGGAACTGCTCAGCTATAAAGCTAAAGTGGCATTTTTCAACAACAATTTCTGGGATGAACAACTCAAAGCTCTTGTTTCCCTTCTCTTCAGAAACAAATTTTAATTTTTTGACAGTGGTCACAAGTTCTCCAGACCCCACTCCAGAGAGGGATGCCATACTTCAGGCTGGGTTGTCTGCACTTTTAAGAGCGAAGGACACTCCTGTTCAGACTCCTGTGGTACGTTTTACTTTACCTTTTACCTGCAACTTTCAATACTACTACTAATACAAATGTTTTACTACTAATACAAATGTATTAATCTAAATAGATTACAGATAATAAGATATTGCTTTTTTCCTGTGGTGCTCTTTCTGTACTCAGGTCATGGGGGTCATGCAGGGTTGTCACTAAGATTTCAAGTTGCCGGGTAAATACAACAAGTAGGTGGGGAATCGAACAGCTAGGGGTCTTTGTGTTCTATTTTTCTTCTATTTTCCTTTGAAAGTAGCCGGGGGCCACATTCATAGTAGCTTGGGGAATTCCCGGCCCCCGCCTCTTAATGACAGCCCTGAGTCATGGGGGCTTTTTAGTTCCTAAAGTCATGTGATCACTAATTAAATCTCTGAGCACTACGATGATTCTTTATCAAGGGGTTGGGTAGGTAAGCATTCCCTTCTCTCTTCCTCTTCCTCCCTTCCTTCTTATTTTTCCCCTCCCTCTGCACTCCACTATCTGAATGCCTGGAACAGGGTATGATTTCCTTGGCACTGTTTATTATTTAGTCTATAAGAAAGTTCTTTTCTTTTTTCTCACACCTTGCGATACAAGACAGCTTGCTCAGTTGAATTATCCTAGTGTGAGCTTTTTGTGTTATTTTGGGTTTACATCTTGGCTTTTTAGTTTTAAGAGCTTTCTTTAAATGGATCAACAACCTCTTTTACGGTGTTTAACCCTGTCTGATCTGAGATTGTTATGGATCGTTTGTGTGTTTTCTTTTTCAGGTAAAACCAGGCCTTCAGCCAAGAGCTGCTCATTTTCAGGCTGCAAAACCTGTCAAACCAGTTAAACAGGCTCTGCTGCTTCCTGCTAAACTGAAGGTATTAGACATCACTGATTTCTAGCATTATGTTGTCAGTTGTTTTAAATTCCTTCCTCTCTACTTCTTAATCAATAAATTTCCAGTCCAAATGCCATTAATAGGTTCATCCAGTTCATACAAACATTTTCTGCACTAAAATTGGTCAATCTACAGACAATCTAGATATTGACATTTTTATCCTTTTTAAGAAAAGTTATGACATTACAGTTTTAAATCTGCAAACATGTTTCAGATGAAAGTACTTACATCCGTCAGTTGACATCTTTATAAAGCAAATGTTTTCAAAAGTAAATGTTACAGGCATGTAATTTTTTTGGCACCCCAGCGACCATGAGCCTCTAACTATTATAATAGCTTAAAAGCCATAATATCCACATACACATTCTCCAGACAGATCTCCATAAATTTCCTTTAAGAATCAGTAGAGAGAATTTGATTAAAGATCAAAGCATTTTTCCTCAGTTGATCATTGCATTAATTCTCATATAATCTTCTCTCTTGATTTTATATTGACATTGTCAGGAGAACATTCATGTTGGTCACTCACAGTTGCTAGGGTATTTGCTCTGACGGTAGTTGACTGTCTGGTCAGCCTTAGGCAAACACTTAGTGTGCACTTATTGTCCACCTTAGAGGGGTGTTTTTTTTTTTTTTTTTGAGGTGTCCGGCATAGACTTAATGCTGTGTCGTTTTTACTCTTAAAGCTTAAACGCCAGAGAGCTCAACAAATTGCCAAAAGGGTTAAACTGCTTCAAGACATGGAGCGGGCTCACTTTGCAAAAGAGACAGTGTCCTCCATCCTCAAAAAGGCCCCTCCTGTAGATTGGGCAGACAAACCAAAAACTCCGCCAAGAACACCCACAAAAGAAGGTCCAAGGACCCCGGAAAAGGTGTCTCAACATGTTACGGCTTATATATCACCACGAACACAGAGAAGAGAATGTGAACGCCAGGTGATACTACTATTTTGAAAATTGTCTTTTTGTAGCAGACTGAATTTTCAAATACAATACTCTACTTTTTGATTAACCCCACCTGGAGGCAAAATATGCAGAACACACGATTATCAACTGTAAGAGATCTTTATTTATTTATTTTTTTACTTTTCTTTTCATGTCCTTGTAGGAAGTACTGATTTTACTTAAAGACAGTTTATTCATCAAAGTATTCAGTGCCTCAGAAAGCTACAGAATTCCTTAGTTAGAAGCCCCCTTAATTTAGCTACCAAACTCCAGGGCTCACACAAAGTTCAGTTGCCTAAGATATGAGGGAAATCTATTCATATACAAATGAATTAGAGTAGAGAGGGCAATACGATCGCAAATCATGGGGATCTTCTTCGTGTATTGTAACTCAAAACACAGATGATAGACGTTTTAACACACTGTGATATACTGTGTTAGTCAACCTGCAGGACAGTGTCAGACAAGAGGGAGAGGGAAGTGAAGATTCCATATTTTTGGTGTTAACATTCACCATAAAACGTGGCAAAGAGATAATTCATTATCATCATCATCATTATCATCATCATCATCACGTTGTCGTTTCTGCTGCCGTTTAAGCTCCTCGTTATCCTCTTCCTGAACCTGTCGATGGAACACTAGTTTAGGAAGAGTCAAGGAATTGTGTAATAATAATCCTCTTACTGAAAGCCTGGTTTAGTTAATCTATTCGGCAAATTATAAGCTAGTTTCTCTGTGTAAGTTAAGGATTTTGGTATGACTTTTTTCTTCTTTTGTCTGTTCTTGTGTTCAGCTTGAAAGTCCAAAAAGCCCAAAGTATCCTCGTAGAACGCTTCCTCTAGACTATGAGCTGGTGGAAAGAGAAGTGGCCAGGTAATGTTCTCTACAGCTGTACTATTTGTTTGTAACGCAGTGTTTTCCAGAAGTGGTCACACTCAGTTCAGTTATGTCTTTTCTGCCTTAAGGTTGATTTCCACTGACGCGTTTTTGGCTACGCACGTTAACGCACGTACATTTTAATCACGTAAATAAAATAGAGGCAAGATAAAAAGTGCTGAGCTTAAACGAGAAGTTGAGCGAGGTTCAACTTTTACGCTTACTAGCGACCTTTCTTGCATTGCCTCTATTTTATTTGCGAACGTAAATTTTTCGCACGTACGCACGTAAAAATTACGCGACATTGGAAATCAACCCTTACTCACTGTTTTCCCACCTTCGAATTTATTATATCTAGACTGTCAGGTTGGTGAGAAGTCTTTTACATTGCAGTAACAATAACTAGGGCCTATTTACACAAAATTAAGCAATCACATTTCAGGAAGTGAACTGAGAACCAAGGCAGTTGAAATTCTACAAGTCGCTGATTGGCTAACATGACTGTTTAGCTGCTGTATTGTTATTGGTTGTCTCTGTTTAAGAGGATCTTACTGAAGTCGCACAGTGATTCTCATAAATCGTCTCTTTGACCTTGTACTTGTTTTATTTTGGAAATATGTGGATAATTTCGTTATCATGAACAAGCGTGAGGTCAAGATGGATGGATATCTGCAAAGTTCTTTTTTGCGTTCTTATTAACCGAGACCTCAGATAAAGTCGAAGTCAATCAGAACGCAAAAAAAGAAGGACAACAACAACAATGTATTAATTTAAAGAAATATAAAGGTTACAATACTTCATGTCCTGCAAATAGCTACAATGCTAATCTAGGCAGGACAAGACTTTAACTAAAGGCGTTATTAAATTACATAAGAAAAAAGAAAAGAAGAAATACAAAAACATACAGAAAGAAACACCTTACATATCAATTCAAGTACAAGGGATTTTGTTATTTGAAAAAGACTAAAATTACAACTGGAGGTATATACAACATATCAGGTTAACTTCACAAAATATTCTATTAAAAAATTAACATTCAAATAATTATCTTCATTACCTAGAACATTAAGGAGTAGTGATTTAATTTTTTTACGAAAATTAGAAACGTTGAGAGTCTTAACAGAAAGTGGAATAGAATTCCAAATAGACACACCGATTCTAGTAAAAGATTTTTTCATTTTTTCAGTTCTAGAGAATTTGACAGAGAAGCATTCTTTTGCAGATAATCGCGTATTATAATGATGTTCTGTATTGATTTTCGCAAACTTAGAGGAGCCAATATACAGCCATCTTGACCAAACGAGCTTGTTCAATAGGGGTTTTATTATATGGCCAAAAAAAGAACTTTTTCTTGCGGTATCAAAGATGAACCTATCTTACCCGCTCGGGTAGCCAATCAGAACGCAGGATTCACTTCATTTTGCCCCCTCAGGTAGCCAATCAGACGCAGGATTCACTTCATCTTTCCCGCTCGCGGATTCAACTATATTATAATAATGTCAGATTCATTTCATCTTGCCCGCTCGGGTAGCCAATCAGAACGCAGGATTCACTTTATCTTGCCCCTTGGGTAGCCAATCAGAACGCAGGATTCACTTTATCTTGCCCGCTTGGGTAGTCAATCAGAACGCAGGATTCACTTCATCTTGCCCACTCGCAGATTCAACTATATTATAATAATGTCAGTAATTGACCACCCTGCTTGACTGTAGTTTATGACTGTCAACTTTTCCACTTCCAGGCAACGATGGCTCGATGAAGAAGCAGATAGAAGGGTAAGGTCTCAAATTACACTTGTAGCTTCGTCTCTAATTTTAACGTAGTGAAATACATTTTCATTTCACGTCTGTTTAACTAGATTCGAGAATTAGAAGAACGTCGCAGAGCAGAGAATCTTCACCGACGAGACAGAAGGTACGTTTCATGTTTTGTCAGGATCTCAGTTATTCAAGGGAGGGATAAAACTCTTTTGTAATGCTATCATAATTTTGAGTTGTTTTATTCAGCTGGTAGCCAAACCCACCTTTTTACAATGAGGGCTAAGAGTGTTAGGAGCTCTTCAATTTCGTGCCTCACCCGTCTATGGGCCCCACCCCCACCCCCTGGCACTCTTTCAGGATGTTTTACGCGCTCTTCCGGATAGAGGATCTTATTTGTAAACCATTGACTATTCTTTTGACTACTCATTTATAGTAAAGTTAACCAGGAGTGCAGATTAAGTAAGGGGTTGGAGCCCGGGAATATGGAATATTGAAATTTTATTGGGTAACAGCAGAGCATATTTTATAGTTGGTAGTACTGAATAGGACTCTTGTTGACAGTAACTGACGTTTTGACAACATGTGCGGTAGTCATTCAGGTCAATAACCAGAGTTTATACTATCAGCTAACGCGATACGACACACTTTGACTCTGAAGATGACTACCGCACAGGTTGTCGAAACGTCAGTCACTGACAACAACGGCCCTATTCAGGATTACGTTCACCCGGACGATCATGCCGAACCTACTAATGAAATAACTTCTGGATTCAACCTTTCACAGTTTTAAAGCACATTCCTTTGCGCAGTAGGGTTAGCACGGCCATGTGTAGTGTAGCTAGAGTCGATTTATACTCAATCTAAACAGCACTCTTTTGTTTTCATTTTAGCTCAGACGTTCTACTGTCCAGGCGATTGATATCAGAGACAGAAGAAGCCATTAGATCACGATTACAACCTCTTCTAGATCGTGCTGAGGTATAGAAGTCACAATATTGTATGTTTTTGAAAGTTAATCAATCAAACGACACACACGGTACATTACAGTTTTCTCAAGGTGTCTTACCCTAAGTCTCTAGACGTCTCCATGACTACCAACTTTATAGGCCTTTATAGGCCTTTATGCGCATTCGATCATATCTTTATCGCATGTTAGACTGCGCAATATAAGAAATAAACATTATTATTATTACAATCACTCAAAACGATGCCATAGCCACTAAACCGCCCTTATTTGTGTTCAAAACGGCATTCTGCTTGCCACTGATAGTCGTCACCGTGCATTCAGAGCTTTAAACAGCTTTGTACAGGTTGTTCATTCGGCATCGGAGGTCGGAGAATTCTCCGTTTACTACGCATGATACTCCGGCAAACGTTCGGTAGCCTATGACTATTTTATATTCAGACGTGGAGCCTCTTTCAAAATATTCTCCTGTAACGTTACACCTTTCTCCTGCCACTAGAATTCTCAATGAAAACCCTGATTGATATAAGTTTATACTATAAACTATACTTAAATTTACAGAGCTATGCGTTGCGGTTAAATGAACCATACGTTTTTATACAGAACTATACACTGCTGTACACCGCCTTAAAGAGCAGTACATTGCTATAAACAGTTATGACAGCTATCCTAAGCTGAAGACTGCTATGTAGTCGTAAAGAGTTGTAATGAGCGATACTCCTAAATGCAACGCTTTAAAAACTAAAAACTTTTATTTCAATTCATTATATACAGGAGATAGCAGACGCGGATGGCAGACGAGAAGTCGTGCATAAGAAATCACTGCATCATCAGTTGGGGAAACTTGCGTCGGAAACAGTAAGTGTATCTCGCCACACCCCCTTAATAATTTAATTATCCGACTGATCCCCCTGACCCAGACTATCTTTTAGTGTACCATCTGTTCTGAGAACAAATTTATTAAGCGTTAATCTCAGTGAGAAGCCAGCATTTACCGGTAACAGTGCACTCAACATTGTCCTCTGACGTTATACATTTTGCTGTGTTGTCCACTCAGAGACTTTTGGCGGGAAACATGTCATGTGACCTGAAAGTAACCAATGCCAGCTCGAGAAAAGGGAAAAGTCATATAAGTGACTGGGCAACTATTTATGCCAAATAAATTGAGATGCCTCGCACGTAATAAGTTAATAGACAAACTGTGGCTGAATTATGTCTCAACAGACAATGAATCAAGCTGACATTTTGGCTGAAAAGGTACTTGACGACGTTTTAGAGGAAACGGTGATTGAAATGCAGAGGTGAGTGATCAGTATGCAATTCTCCTTATAATTTTTTAATGATTACAAAATAAAAAGAAAGGAAAGAAGCAGATTGGGCAGCTTAATAGCACACACCCATGGCTTACAGAATTGTCATCACCACTTACATGCAGTGTTTTACTAAAAGTGGCATTACTTTGGTTGAGCAGTGAGTATAGGGGGAGGGGTGGTGGGGGTCAGTCTACAGAAAAGTGCTTAGATGTGTCATGCGGCGAGAAGGACCCGTTTTTTGTTTATAATATAGACCAAATTTCTGCCTATACAAGAAGCACTGATGAAAGTACTGTGAGAGCAAAGTGAGCTTCCGAACGATGGTTTTTGCAAAAAAAAAAAATGGATAGAAGATGGCGAAGATGTCTAAATCCAAGGACAGAGAACACAGGAAAAGGGAAACGGAAGCGGAAAGAAGTAAACAGTATATGTGATTGTTAGACTAAATAATATTGAGCTCTATTACACGAGGATCAAGCGAAGAAGAGGAGCTCAAACTATAACCTTTTTTTCAGTGGTTTCCACATTATTCCACAGCATTCAGTAGTTTTCCTTAGGCTAGGGTGAGCAGGTAAGGAAAAATGTTAAAAAAATTTTTTTCTCACTTTTGTGTAGGCTGGAGGTGGAAGAAGAGGCTGAAATTGAAGCTGATAACTTACAAAACAGTTCCACTTTAGAAAATATTCTTCAGAGACTACAAAATTTTGAGGTACATTGACATACGGTATTTTTTACCAACTCATGCAGAGACACAGAGGCACTCATGATCAGCTAGGCAGTGTGTATCAGTTGGGCCTGGAGGTTTCAAATAAACGCAAGAATATGCAAATGTTCCCGTCTCGACTGACTGCCCTCTGCTATCCAAAGATAAATTAAGATTGAGTGGTCATCCTAGGAGCCTCCAACGTGAAGTGTTTAGGGAACACTTTGAATAGCATTTGTATGGAGGGGACGGATGAGCAAGTAGACTGCTGTAAGAAAACTAGTACCCCTTTTTTCCAGGGAAAAATCAAGACAAACCTTTGTTATTAAAGTTGCTTTGTCTCTCTTCCTCTTTCCCAATCCCTTCGTCATTAAAAAGGCAATATCACCAAGTTAAACTACCACTTGATAATTCAACGGGCGTTTACATCACATTTAAACACTTGGTCAATAGCACTTGAGCTTAGGTTCAGTGAAGCACTGACAGAGGAGGGCAACAATCTCCTCATTAACAAGGAAGTTTCTATAGCTACCGAGTTAACGTTCTTTAGTTGTCCTCTTTGGTGCTCTGTAAAGCAAGCACCTCTCTAAAGACACATATTGCCAATTTCTGCTGTTTTTTTTTCTCTTTTTGAAAAACTTGTATTCCATCGAAGGCCTTCCTTATGAGGAGACATTAGGTTTTAGAAAATTAGTTACTGATAATAAATCTTCTGTTGTTCATAGAAAGTCGAGGAGGAAATAAGGCGCCACTGGGTTCATGTTAAATATTCAGATGTAGAAAAACCCACAGAAAGTCTTTCTTCAGGTATGTCTGTGTAGCCTCGTAGAATTTCTCTTCAAAAGCTTTGTTATATTAGGCCTGGTTACAGCAACAGAGGCCGGAATTGGATCATGATCACAAGGATTGAAGTAGATATTTCTTGTCAATCTGGCAAGCTAGTTACCAGCGTCAGTGTGCGTAAAGCCGGTCTTGTATGGCCATATACACCTGGGTAGTACTATTCGTGACTGTGTTGTGGCTATGCTGGGCCATGAAGGACTATTAAGTATAGTATGGCCCTGTGAGCTGTGTCTAGCGAGGTCTTTCTATTCATAGCCACATACGGCTGTTAAGAGATGTGGGCTACGTTCAATCAAACGACTATATGATGGTTATATCAAGTTACTAAGTAGACTTGCTATGACTCTCTGCTTAGCCAGCTTAACCCTTTAAGCCCCAAGAGTGATCAGCATCAAATTTCTCCTTGTAATATTAATGCTTTGCAAAACAGAGTGGTCATGAGAATTACAGACATGATCACGCAAGATAAATTTGCTAAATATTTTCTCAACATCTCCACACTACTTCTGTAGGAACTGAATAGGGGCAACAAATGAGAATTCAAATTTTGATCGTAGGGTTTAAAGGGGTTAAAGGTGAAAGTAGTGTCACTGACCAAATCATTTTATATCCCTGTTGTTACAGTAGATTTGTCAGTCTTACATTGATTTAGTTTTCCCAGACAACTAAATCAATATAACTGATTAACAACTAATTCAACTTCTCACAGACGATTCTGTTTGATTGCAGCAGAGACACGACATTCTCGGCGAGCCAAAGTTCCCAAACCTATCGTGTTTTCCAAACCCGATGGGACTGAGAGCCATCGTTTAAAGTCGGAAAATAGCCGAGGAATTGCCGAACAGGGTCGAGAGATGGATAGGAGGCCGCTAAAATTACTGGAGGAAATCAGCGACACAAGCAGCTTTTCTTCGCTTGTGGAACGTGAGTTTACTTACCTTACTATATACTTTGTTTTAGTTAGATCAAGTATATTTTTTCTATCAGACAGACCCGCGTCACCCGCCTCTAATGGAATCCTAAAATGGGTGGACCCGACTCCAGATACGTTTCTAAAAGCTGGTCAGCTATTTTAATAAGTTACACGTTTCTCTTATAATGCCGGCCCTATATGATCTCTTGACACTACCAGCAGCAGTCGTGATGGTCACCGACTGAACTTTTTTTTAATTAGCCATACTGAAGTTGAGTGTTAGACTGGGTCGGTGATGTGTCAAATTGCACTTTGGACTGTTTAAGTGACGCTTTCACTTATTACATAGGCTACACGTAGGAAACTGAGTCAATATGGTGTTTAAGCAGCAAAGTTTTTGAGTGATACACGCCAACCGAAAGTGAACGTTTTTCTCTTGTAATAGGCAGTTTAAGCAACAACGCTTTTGAGCGACGCACGCCAACCGGAAGTGAACTTTTTCTTCCCTTTTAATTTACCTTGAGGCTACCAAATTTGTATTGCTAAGTGTCTTACTCTTAAAGAGACAATTTTCCCAAGAATTTGTTCAAAATCTCTGCCGACGAGTGCAAAAAGTCCAATTTCGGTTAACGTGCGTCGCTCAAAAACATCTTTGCTTAAGTTCCCTAATATATCTTGACGCTATCAAATTTGTTTTGCTAAGTGTCTTTACTCTTAAAGACACGTTTTGCCAGGAATTTGTTCAAAATCACGGGTGAAGAAAACGTGGTTGCCTAAAGTCCCTATATTTGCCCCGCAAAACAGTTGCATACTGCAATTCGACACACCGATCCAATCTATAGCGTTTTCTCGCTGCAACTAATAACCCGTCCCGTGGAGTTCGTCTCTACCTACCATTCTTTAGTCCTCTTCGTCAGCTCCTCCTTGCCTATTCCAGTCGTTCAGGCCCCAGTTGTTCAAAAGTTGGATAGCGCTATCATCCGGATAAATCACTATCCAACGCAGGTTACGGATGAGTGCTGGGGAAACCAATTACTGGATAGTGATTTATCTGATGGATCGGGTTATCCACCTTTTTAGCAGCTGGGGCCAGAACATCTCCTTTCTCTGAACGCGTGGAACAGAACAGAACAGTTTATAGCTCTTCGTAAGTCTAGAAACTCTATTAAAAGCGCTTTGTTAAGCCTGTCTCAGAGGTGTTTGGCCAAGTTACTTTAAATTACCAACATACACTGACGACTGAACATCTCTCTTGTCTACCAGCATCAACTGAAGATCGTTCATCAACTCAAAGCTCCTTCAATAAAGGCACTCAGCTCGGAGGGCCCTCACGTAGCCGACCCCTCGCGAGTAGTGCTCGACCTACAGTGAAGCTTAGTGTACCTGAGGAGATGAGAGCCAGTGTGGCGTCATACAGAAACCGGTTTAACAAGTATTTGAGGGACACTGCTACTCATGAACAGGGCAAGTTTGACCCCTGGGGACTGGTGGATAGGTAAGTCACTTTACTTTAATAAAAGCTACGACACAGTTGAACCTCCATTAAGCGACCACGCGCGGGGAAGGAACAACTGGCCGTTTAATAAACAGTTACCGAAACAAAGTCAGATTAGCCTGCGTAGCAGGTGCCGAAAGGGTAGGGGATAGGGAGGAAGGGAAAAAGAGAAGGGGATTGGGGAGAGAGGGTCAATGTCATAGTGTAACTGCAAAGACGAAAATGTCATACCGGTAGTTGCAACTTACTCTCAAGCTTCGTTTGTTTTAACTGAGTACTAGAAAGAATATGAGCTGGTGACCCGTATGGGGTTTTATTTAATGGGTTTTAGAGAAGTGTTAATGTGACTCAATTTTCAAATACAGTCAAAACATGTAAGCCAGATTTTACTCTTTACGAGCGTTTTATGGGGATGTAAAACAATACAAAAGCTCTGGCACCTGTTTAGACTCCTATAAAACGAGCTGGTAAAAATAAGTAAGTAATTAATTAATACTGATAATCATAATAATAATACAGAGCTGTTGCCCGATCCAAAATTGTCTAGTGCTGTTTTGTACTCGAACACCTACCTTGTCCGCTCTATAATCTCTTTGTGTTTTGGTGTATTTACTTTCTTTTGAAAATATAATTTTCAAACTTAAAATGGAGCACAAAATTATTGATATTAATTTTTAGAGGGACACCCCCTCTTAAAGCACCTGGTCTTATGTAAAATAGGGTGGTAACGGAACAGAAATAGGGCGCACTCCTCAAAGCCAATTACAAGTCTCTTGGAGAAACGTTTTTCCAACTGAACGAGAGAGGAAGCATGTGATTACAAGTGAATTTCGCTTTGTTTTAGGATCAGTGAGGATTTGTTAGAAGAAGCCCTACATGAAGTTGGTAATGAACTTGAACACGTGTGCGATGATTACGCAGAAGCTTTGTACAACGAAGAATTTGTTTCTGTCAGCACAGATACGTGATGTTCTTTCACATTCTTAAGCTTGTTGGGTAGTCTCTTTTTATGCGACACAAGTGCTACCAGTTTGTGTTTCACCTCATCACCTTGCGTATCATCGAAGCGGATGCAGCTATGAAAACAGTAACGATCACCTCGTCCTCAGTTACTATCACCAGGTTTCTGTCAAACGAAAAGAGTTGACAATTCCGGAAAACGGATGGGAAAGACTGTCCCCTGAGGAGGGGTGGTAGGGGAGGAGTAGTATTTTGACATGGATTTTTTGTTGTCGCGGCCAGGAATTTGACTACGGGTTAGGGTTATCCGTTTTCTACAATCCCCCTTATACCTCCCCCCACCCTAATCCTGATGTATATACTAGAAGAAATTTCAAGGTGGTTTCTAATCCTTAAAGTTACCTCGACTTTCTTTGGCTTTTACCCTTTGCTGATGTTTTGTGATTTTCTTAGTCAATCCTTCTTACATTCGTTACTAATTGCCATGTCTCCAAGGTCATATTGTCATTATTAAGTTTTAAAAATAATGTCTTTGTTAGAGTGTACAATAGTCAGTGCGCGTATATGTCGATAAGAGAAACCAAAATAGAAACAAGCTTTAAGTACACTGTAGTGAATTATTACCGTCACACGCTAAGACTATAGATCTGGGCCGAGTTGTTCAAAGCTGGTTCAAAATGACCCAGGGTTAGAGCGAAATTTGGATTCACAAATGAAACCTTAAAAAGCAAACTCAGTATAATTTATTTTGTCTACAATTTGATGATTGGGTGCTCTAAAACGGAAAGAGGAAATTATCTGAGAAAATGCTTTCGACCTAAAGAAAATGAATACTAGCTTAAAATTTAACCTCGGGTTAGCGCTACTCGGCCTTTAAACAACTAGGACTTGTAGATTTTAGACTACTGTACTGATTCCTCTTCTATGATGAGATTCATTCAAGTTACCTACCCTTAAGAATTTAGTGATAATGGGCTGTCAATGGGGTTAATGGTTTGCCGCAAAAAACCAAACATTTCAGTTAGCAGTTGCAAAAATAAAAAAATTATAGGGAAATTAATCGTTATAATCTTTTCTTGTCACTATTTGTCATTTTGAAAAGAAATTAATCTTTAAATAGCCTTTAAAAAGACAAACAATGAGAGATCGGAACGGTGAATCCCATCACCCCATTGACATCTTAATATGGGGGATTCTAAATCATCAAGAAATCACCATTAAAAAATACAAGGAAGTATAACAGGTCCTAAGGATTCATCAGAGCTTATTTATTTACCTTATTTGCTTGTTTTCTACGTGAGCGTGTGACGACACTGCGTAACGAACGGGTTCATAGGGAAAGCGAAACCTAACCTTAGGTTAATGTGGAGAAAAAATAAAGTGATTTTGTGCTACATTTTGTGTTTGTTGTGTCGTTTTGAAGCGATGGCTTGTGTAATCCTGTCCTGACCTCCCTTTCAAGGTCTATAGGCCACACACCGACTTTGGGGGTCTCTCTAGGTAGGAATCTGAACTGCGGACTGGTCACGGTCTTACACATTCCCCAGTGCGCAGAAATAGGGAACTTAAGCAACGGCGTTTTTGAGCGACGCACGCCAACCGGAATTAAGGCTTTTTCTGTTTTAATTTGTCTCGAAGCTGCCAAGTTTGGATTGTTAAGTGTCTTTACTCTTAAGAGACGATTTGCCTGAACGTTTGGGCAAAACCACTGCTCAAGAATAAAAGAAGTCCTCTTCCGGTTGACTTGCGTCGCTCAAAAACCTCTTTATAATGTTAAATTGTAATCCCTTACTTAAACGTCTGTGACTTGCATAACAATTCCTTGCCTTAAACCTCGTATTTGGACTTATATTTTCAGTGCTTTATTTTTCTTTTTTTTTTTAATTTGTCTTTTTATCTTTGGAATGTAATCTGTCCGAGTAACGGTTTTTACAGCGTCTTTATTTTAGTATGTTTTCCGATTATTTGATGCATGAATAATTTAAGTGGTGAAGTGTTATTTAAGGAGGCTCGAAAAAATAATTTTCTTCTGACGGTAGTCGCCGGCGTAAACCTTATAGCAGTAGACTATTCTACGGTAAGTTCAGCTGTATGACCAGTATTTTGCGAGTTATAGATGTAGATGGTAATGAAAGTCACTTTACAGAGTTTACTCATCAAGGTTTCATCCTGTGATAGGAATTTTAAAATGTTTCCTGGCAGAAGAATTGAATCTACCAAACCAAATAAAATGTGTTATTGCAGGAGGTGTGCGTGATATAGCCTAATTTTTCAGATGCTTACCGGAACAGCTTGGTAGTGCAGTGGCGTTGGAGACAGTTTCGCATATGAGAGGCCCGGGTTCAATTCTTGGCGATAAACTTTTTTTTTTGAGTCAATAATTTAAATAACAGCTAAAATTTATTTCTTTTCTTGTTGGTTGATAAATTTGACATTGAATGCTGAAATCAGGGTTGCTAATGGCCAGTCCGATTAGAGGATTTTGTTATTCTTTTTATGTGGGATGATTTGGTATGATTTGGCAATAATTCAGTAAAGTAATTTTGTATGTCCAGGCAATGATCAGGCATGCATGGAAATTGTTAGATTTGATCAGGTATCACGTATGATCGGGTAAGTAAAAGCACTGTGCTTTTTTTATAAGTCATATATTAAAATTTTTCCGTTGCTTGACGTATCAACGTGGTAGTGCAGTGGAGAGTGGGATTGTAGTATGCACCCGCAACGGTGCGATTCGGGGTTGCTGTTGAAGACTCTTAATCTCGATTCTTTTTTTCTTTGTTGTTGTTTTTTAAAAATTATCGATGACAATGATGAGACAACATTTTAATACTTTTACGTCACTCTATCTTACACAAAAGCGTTTCCAGTAAGGGCAGATACATGTATTCAGGGTTTAAAAAAAGTTTTACTGGAAGGTTTTTAATAAAACAAGGTCAGCGCCATACCACTTTTTTAAACGCGGGTGCCCACTTTCACAACGGGGGATGGAAGACTTTGGGTAGGGTTCATGACAAATCAATAGCACCCCATGTTTCGTAAGTTTAAAAGAAAGCTGACCTTCCCTTTCGAAACATTTATCAACCTTATGAAAGTCAGGAACAAAGCAATATTGATGTGATCGTGAAGTCGAGCGTGCTTCTCAGTTATGAATTTTAGACCATGCTCACACGATACTGGTGATTTCGATCGGCGCGACTTCTGCAACGGAACGAAGCTGCGCCGCGCCGATCTTTAAAGTGGAGGGTAACATATCGGATAGGTTCTCGCAGTATATCGGATTATATTTCGTTTCGGCACGAAAAACTATCCAATATTGTGTGAACAAATATAGCCTTAAAGAGGTTGGGTCAGCAAGACTTTCTTACTTCTTGAATATGAGCCCGGCAGCAGTGTTTGTTGTAATTGAAAGCTTCCAAAAGTGGTCCTTAAAGTTCCACCACTGACTGGAAATAGCAAAACGAAGATTATGTTTTCTTTTTTAAGCTAAATTTGAACAACAGTTCGAAACTGGTACGCTGTATAACGAGACGACACGAAATTACAATTGGGTAATCAAATTTTTCCTGTTTACTGTTGTGTCGCCTTGGTAGTGTAGAGGTGATGGGGAGGGTTAAGTTTTCAAGCCCGGGCTCGATTCTCGGTTGTAACTTTTTTGTTTGTTTGTTTGTTTTTTTTGTAAGGACAGACTTTATCAGAGTGTCTTTGAAATGGCATTGACCAATTATGAAAACAAAATTTTCATAGTGACAGCTACGAGTTCTTAACAGCATTTTCAGTTATAACTCGCTAGTCAGGGACATTGATTTCAAAAATGACAGTAGAAAAGACGCAGGTGGAGAGCCACCTAATATTCAAATACTGCATTGTTGATCCTAAAAAGGGAGGGGCACCAAGACTTGAACTCTTATTATCCAGTAACAGTGTTTGTATTAATTGAAAACCACCAAAAAGGAACTGGCCTTGCTAAACTTTACTCAAAACATGTAAAAGAGTGGCTTAGTTGACTTAAAGCCTGTTAACATGGAGATAGGGGACCCCAGTTAGGTGAGGTAACCCGCCAGTCCATATAATCTCTCATTTTAATTGGATCCTCCATGTAAACAGGTCATTAGGAAGGTGGAAAAAATGAAAAAGGCAGGGCCAATGTTTTCTAACCTTCAAGAAGGTAAAGCTTTTTTTTTACTCAATATGAATATGAACTAAGACAAAGAGTTCTGAAAAACGCAAGTAACACTCTCTATTACAAAAAGATGCTAAATTGTATTTGTATAATTAAATTTCTTCCCGTGTCTGTTGTGTTGGCGTGATAGTGTAGTGGTAAGGGGACCAGTTAAGTACGTGAACCCGGGTTCGAGTTTTGTTTGCAGAATTTTTAATTTGTTTTTGGCAGGGAAAGGGTTTTTTTTTTTCTCTTAAAAAAGGAATTTGAATGTCAAAATCTTAACGGAATTTTTCCGTTATAACCCGCTACTCATTTTAAGCGTGGCTCCAATGTTTACAGCGGAGAAATACTTTATAAGTTAAGGTTCACAAAATTGCACCCACGTTTTTACGAGTAAGTTTAAAAAACGCTGATCCTCCCTTATGAGACATTTATCATCCTTCGGATATAAACAAATTTAGTGGCCTGTTTACATGGAGGTAGTGGACCCCAGGTAGATGAGGTAACCCGCCTGTCTGTATTATAATCTCTCATTTTGATTTGATCACGTTTACATGATAGGTGGGTTGACCTGCCACAAGTTACCTCACCTACCTGGGGTCCCCCACCTCCAAGCAAACAGGCCCTTTGGAAGGCAGGGCCGAAAGAACTACCGAAAAGATTTCTCGAAAACTCGAAGAAAGCTGATTTCTGCTTCTTTCAAATAAGACGTTTGCGCCGTGCTTAAGATGCGCCTTTTATTTTTCTATAAGACAAAGAGTTCGGAAAATAGCCAGTACCTCTATTACAAAAAGATGCTAAATTGTATTTGTATAAGTAAATTTCTTCCAGTTTCTGTTGTGTTGCCGTGGTAGTGTAGTGGTGTGAGGTCCGTATAAGTCCTTGAACCCGGGTTCGATCCTTGGTTGCAAACTTTTTGTTTTCGGTAGGGAGGGACTTATTTTTTCTTAATCTCTCTTTAAAAAAAGACATTTGAATGTAAAAATCTCAACGGTATTTTTCTGTTATAACCCTCTACTTCTTTTAAGGGCGACTCCAACGTTCACAGCGAGGGAAGACCTTGGTTAGGGTTCCAAAAATCGAACCCGCGTATTACGAGTAAATTTAAAAGAAATGCTGATCCTCCCTTATGAAACATTAATCATCCTTCAAAGGTTGCATCAGTGGAACCCCGTTAATACGGTCACCAACGGGCCAAAAAAAATTGGCCGTAATAACGAGGTGACCGTGTTAACGAGGGTCTCGGCCGTTTTGCCGGGCGGTCAAAAAAAGTGACCATAATAACGAGGTGACCGTAAAGTGGGGTTCCACTGTATAAGACAGTTCGGAAAAATAGACGCGGCCATGTAACTCTATTACAAAAAGATGCTAAATTGTATTTGTATAATTAAATTTCTTCCGATTTCTGTCGTATTGGCGTGGTAGTGTAGTGGCGAGGGAACCTTAATGTACTTGAACCCGGGTTCGATCCTTGGTTTCAGACTTTTTTTTGTTTGGAAGGGAAAGACTTGTTTTTTTTTTCTCAGTCTCTAAAAGAGAGAAACTTGAATGTAAAAATCTTAACGGAATTTTTCTGTTATAACCCGCTACCTATTTTACTGAGGGCGGCTCTGTCCAACGTTCACAGTGGGGCAAGACTTTGGTTAGGGTTCAAAAAATTGTACCCACTTTTTTACGAGTAAGTTTTAAAAAACGCTGATCTTTCCGTATGAGACATTGCTTATCCTTCGGATACAAACAAATTAAGCGCTTGATGGTTTCTCTAGTCGGGGGCGCTGATATTAGGAAACAGAGGAGAAAAAGACGCGCGTTAAGGACCGTCTTATACTCAAATGTGCAATGGCATAAAACAAATTGATCTATTGAATAGACCCAGAACTCTCGCACACTTTAAGTGGTTTTTAAAGAGACAGTGTCAACAATGTTTCCTACTTCTTAAAAAATATGATTCGATAGCAGTGTTTGTATCGATCGAAAGCTTCCAAAAATGGCTTGGTCTGTCTAAAACACCACCTACTGAAAATACCAAAGACATTCTTTTTAAATGTTCACACAAACACCAAGTATACTGGCATACAGGACCCGTCTGCGCTCAGTGGCGCCGTTTCATTTAAGGCGCCTAGGTATTAATTTTAAGAACCACTTAAAGAGGAACTTTATGTCGTTTCTAAGATGCTCTCTAATTTTATCGGATAAATGGCACAAGTAAAGCAAAAAAAAAACCGTTTGGAGCAATTCTGGTATCTATATTGAGAAAAGGTACTAAATTATGATTTTCATATGGGTAAATTTTTCCCGCACCTTTCGTGTCAACGTGATAGTGTAGTGGTCAGAGGAGGAGATAGAGTCAAGAGAGAAGGGGAAGTATCCAATGCACTTCCACGAGTTCGATTCTCGGTTGAATTTGTATTTTCTTTTGTTTTTTTTTTTCTTAATTTGGTAGGGATAATATTTAACGGAACAAAAATTTTAAGCTAAGAAGTCGAGCTCTCATTTTAGTTAGGTTCTAGTTTCTTATTTTCTTAACTCCCCTTTTACACAATTTTTTGTTTCAGAAAATGTGGTCGGAATTTGCACGTTGAAAAGCGTGCAAAGAGAAACTGCGCTCTCTTCAGCGATTGGTTCCTTAGTTCCTAATTAATATTCATTAAAATTTCGAAAAGTGTCGCATGATTAGGAATATTCCAGTTGCTTGAGATCTTTGGTGTGTACACTCCTGTTCTTGTCTCTAAGTTTGAAAGGGATAAGTTTGTCTAAGTTTGAAAAGTTTGAAGGCGAAACGAGGGCTGAACATTTCAAAAAATTTTACGAAGGTAAGCTCAGTCGTTGCAATGAATGCTTTATTAATTTTGCCCTGAAACTGAAATATTTTTCCCTTTCTTCTTGAAGGAAAGATGTCGCACAGTTCATCGAGGGAAGAGGATTGGAAGCAAATAAAAGTGCTTTCGAAGAAACAGCAACAAAAGGTAAACTACTTTCAAACAATTTTTTTATGAAAAATATTATATTTCAAACTAAAAGGAATGTTTAAAGTATGGTTCTGTTTAAAATAAATAAATAATAAAAACAGACTTAAGCAGGAATTTTCTGACTCTGCGAAAGTAGCGCTTGCATTTGACATTCATGCGTCTAAACTTGTAAGGGATGCTTCAGAACTTGCGCTGTATTTTTTAGCGAAGGAATGTTCAAAGGAAAGTTTAAAGTTTGATAGAATGAGTGCACATGGGCCACAAAATTGTATGTAGATTTGTTCTGTTTTTTTTGTTAATAAAGAAACAAGAGATTTAAAGCAGGAATTTTCTGACTCGGAAAAAGTAGCGCTTGCATTTACCCTTGTAAGGAATGCTTCAAAACCTGCGCTGTAACTTTAACGAAGATTGGTTTTTTTTTATTCCAGTTACTGGCAAATAACTCGCGCTAGAATTCAAATGAACCTGTCCTCACCAATAAATCTGTTATTTTCTCTCTTCAGACCGGCACAGTGTGGAAGGCAAGAGAAGAAGAAAAAAGGGAAAGAATCTAAAAGGAAAGACAAAGTACTAAACCAGGAGCAAGCACCACAAAGTTAAGAAATTTGAAATTTTAATATGATTAACAAAATGGTGGTTGGAAAAATGTGTCATTTTTCCTTAGGGAACTTCACACATTAGAGGCAAACATTAACAATTGATTTCTTGAATCCGTGAAAATGAAAGGCTATTGAAATAAGGACAAACATGTAAAATGCATGAAGTATATCCGAGTCATTGCGTTACATGTTTTTCTCAACCACTGTTAAAGTTTGGTTTCCAAAAGGAACTGAATGTTAGCTCTTTGAAGGGGTTCTTTTTAAATGGTTACATCAAACAATTTCGATCAAAGATTCAGAGAATTAAAACAAACACCGTAAAAACAAACAATTGATACCAAAAATGTTTCGTTTAAATGATCACACTAAGAGTTTGCTCAGAGACTCAAAAAATTGCAAAATTAATCACACGACAGATTTTCGTTCACAGATTCCAAAGTCTGAACAATTTGAACAGCTCAACTTAAACTAAACAAACAGTACAGTAGAAAAGTACTGCTCAGAAGCTTTCACTTGATTGGTCTCACCATGACTTCACAGACTCAAAACGAAAATAGGTTTATTTGAATAGTCACACAACATGATTTCGTCCACAGGCTTGGAATGTTAGGGTTTCATAAAACATCATCAAAGTCAACTTTAAGCGGAAAGGGTGAATATCTAACGGTAGAGAAGAAATTTTGAGCGATCTTACTGTAATTTTGTTGGTTAGCCATGTCTTTTTTGACCAAAATTACTTGAAGGCAACATGATTTTTAGATATATTCTAATCTGCGCTATCGGATGATTGCAATTTAGCCTTGCTTAGGTTTCCTAGCTTCACAGCGCAGAAATGCGACTGATGAACTGGTCGCCACTGCTCAAAATTTTTCTCTTTCAGTTCCTTTTGGATACAATAACGACGGCGGTGAGAGAGGGAAATATTACTAACTAAAGGTGGCATTGTGAGGTTATATGAGAAATGCAAATTGTTGCTGCTATTGCAAGATTATACTGATATCACAAATGCAACCTATAAAATTGCTGCTGCTACTCCAAGATTGTACCAAAAATGCATACTACAAATTGATGCTGTTATTGCAAGATGATACTGATATCACAAATGCAACCTGCAAATTTCTGCTGCTACCTTGCAAGATTAGATGAAAAATGAAAACTGCATATCGCTGTTGCTAATGGTAGATGATACCAAAAATGCATACCAAAAATTGCTTCTGCCATTGCAAGATTATATCAAAGTGCTTATTGCAAATTGCTACTTTTACAAAGTGTTGCTGTCACTGCAAAGCGTTGTCAAATTTGCATATGGGAAACTACTCCTGAAATTCTAAGAAACATTTTGAATCCCAATGCCACCTTAACAGTATTCCCTGCTTTCCGTCCGTCCGTTCGACAAAAGAACAGAGACTGCTACAGTGTAGCAATATTTATACTATTTACATTTACATTTACATTTTCAGTTCTTATGATACAAAATTCTGATTATTCTGATTTTAACTTACAAAGGGAAACACTTTCATAAAATGACTTTTACAGGGGTAGGGGGGTTGGGGAAGGTTCGGCCAAAAGAAATGTTTATTTGTTACATCTGAAACGGGCCTCTGTTCTTATGTCGACCTCCTACCTCACCATATAAAATCCCAATGTCTCGCCAAGAAAAACTTTATAATTCTAATTCAATGACAGATTCGATTATATAGACCACACGCGCAAAAAATGCATTTTAAAATATATATATATATATATATACATTTTGAAGTTGTCCAAGCTTTTACGACATGATCTGTAAAGTTATTTTGTCTTGGCCGAAAACTTGTTCCATTGTCTTTTTTGTGAAAAAATTTGATTGGTCTTCCAATTGTGTTCTAGTGGACGAATTTAAGACAAGGACTCTGCATATAAAACAGACAAACAACAAAAGCACAAAAACAAACAAGGAATAATAGTGTAAAGCTACTTTTTTTACAACATTCTACATTTTCAGTTCTTTTACACAACTTTTCTTAAATAATCTGAAAAAGGCACGGCATTTAACTCTAAGGTGAAATTCATCACAGATATTTTCATTTTGGTGCCGTTTAGAAGTTTAGTATGGTCGATTTTATGGAAAAAAAATTCAAAATCCGTAGAGACATCTTTGAAACTCGAAAACTTGAAACAGTGAGGAAAGCTACGTTTTGATGCCAAGGATAGTCGAAGCGATATGTTTGAAACAAGAAAACCTAACACTGAGTTTTGATGCCAAAAGCTACTGTTTTGATCAAGTTTTGAGTGTTAAAGAACTTGAGAGAAAAGAAAAGGTAAACAAGAAAGTTGAGAAGTTTTACACGCAAGAAAAAAATATATCATTGGAATAAATAAATGAACAATATTGTTTGCAAGAACAAAATTGTATTTAATATTAAATGAAAATAATTGCTAGAACCGAATGCAAGACGAACATTTCGTTTCATAAAAAATATCTGGACTGGTCTAAGTTCTTATGTAGACAAGACCTGAAGGTATCGCTGTATGTTTGTCTATTAGAGTTCATTTTACTTCTTTTTGTGGCGAATTACGGAACAAAAATTTTAGCCTTTTTTTTCTTGGATCAAATGAATGCAAAACAAGTATTTGTATAGGTAATAGCATGATTTGTAGTGATATTTGGCATAAATACCACGAGTGATATTTCAAAATTGTTATACGTAATTTCACGAGCCGTTAGGCGAGTGAAATTTGAGACAATTTTGAAATATCACAAGTGGTATTTATGCCAAATATCACGTACAAATCATTCTATTATTTGTTTATACTACTACCCACAAAAGGTTTGTAATTTTCACATGTAGGTATTTCAAATTAGGCTGAAATACCACTGCTCTAAGCCAATCAAATTGCAGAAATTTCTCATGTAGTAGTATAACAATTGAAATGTTTCTGTCCAAAACTAAAATTTTTAAATTAAAAAAAATTAGATTTAAAATTCGAATTCAGTTTTTCGTTTTTGACAGCTGTTCCTATATGAATCACTGCAGTCACCGTTTTCTTGAGGTCAAGTTTTGATGAAACATCAAGAAATATTTCTATTTTTCGTGGTCGTGGTGTTTTATGCTATTAATATCAGCATGTAGGTTGGTTTTTAAGTCACTTATGTTTTTCTTTGATATAAATTTATTTAAAATGATCATATATAAAGTTCCTAATCTGAGTCTAAAGTTTTGCCATTCAATGAAAATGAAAACAACAGGCATTTGAGTAGATTTGACCAATGATGCAAAAAATTAAAGTGGCGGTTTACTGTTTTGCATTTGGATGAAAAGGAGATTTAATGGTTTTTAGACAAAGTGCTATGAAATAAAAAAGCCTTCAAGGCGGTCTGGAGTAGTCTTCTCTTTCCATTCTAACAAAGAGTCTCCGGCGATGAATCATTTGTTTGTAACTTGGCTAAAAACTTTTTCCAATCCTTTTCTCTGGTAAAAAATGACCAAACAAAAAACACATGAAAATTGACGAAACAACATGAGGTATTTTGGGCGATTACTTGTTTCAAATTTGTTTTCTGAGAGAAATTGTTTAGGAATGAATTTTTTTTAAAATTGTTCTTTCTTTCTGTTGTGTTGATTTAATAGTTGAATGGAAAAAGGAAGAAGAAACAAACGTCAAGTTGAAAGTCCGCATAGATGTTTTCATTTCGGTGCAGTTCAGTAGTTTAGAATGGTCGACTTTCTGGAAATTGAAACCCCGGATGATCAAGTTTAGAGCCAAAAAATTTTAACAGTGATAGCTAGTTTTTGTGCAAAAATCTATTGTTTTGGCCTCGATATGGGTGTTAGAGACCTTGAAATTAAAGGAAAGCTGAACAAAGTTAACTCAACTAGGTAAACTCAGTTTCGCCAAAAGAAAAATAAATTAACTGGAATTTCTAATGAACAAAATTGCTCGCACGAACAAAAACATCTAAAGTGAATTTGATAAGAAAAATTTTCCTACGAAGCAGCTCTAAAAAGGCTTGAACTACGCACTTTTCTGGAAAAGTCGTGAAAAGTGGACGAGTTGGTCTACTTATTTCTTTGTCCATCATTTTTTATTTGACTCTCTTGTGGAGTGAATTGTACACAACTAAATTTTCAGACATGTTATTTGTCTAGTACCAAAGACTGCAAAAAAGGATTTCAATTCAAATACTTCTGTCCACCGCTAAATTCGTGGATAGTTTGATACAAGAAAATGTTAGAAGTAATCTTTGGATTAAAATATCGAGTCCTGTTGATCGTTTTGAGAGCTTTTCCTATTCCGAAGTTGTTACAGTCATCGTTTTCTTGAGGTAAAGTTTGGGTTAAACATTAAGAGGTGTTTTAGTTTTCCTTAGTCGTTGTGTAGGTTTCCAAAACTTTCTGGAAGGTTTGAATGAAAAAGAACAAATCGTCTACAGACAAAACGCCTTAAATCCAAAATCTTTCAACGCTCAAGAGCAGATCTGCTTTCCATCAAAGTACATCTTTTTCTGTTGTCAAGTTATTTCGGCCTAAAACTTGTTTAAATACCTTTTTTTTAGGTAAAACTTGTTCACGTGTCGATTTTTTTTTTCTTTCTTGCAAATTGGTTTCCCTGGTACATGAATGGAATGGGGTAGACTACTCATAAAGAACAATACAAAACAAACAAAACAAGGATTTTGCTTTTAAAGGCTTCCAAAAATTTCTGAATTTAAAACAATGTGAATCATTAGAGAAACAAATAGTGAATCATTACGGAAACAGGCACGGTTTTAGACGTTAAGTTGAAATTCGGCCAATAGTTTTCATTCTCGTGGTTTAAAAAAATTTAGAATGATCGAATTTCTGAAAATTGAAACCTAAAAGATCGTCTAGTTTTGAAACGAAAAACCTGTTTTGGCCACGATTTGATTGTTAAAAGACCGTGCAATAAAATAAAAGATGAACCAAGTCAATTCGATTAAGCGAAGTTTCACCCAAAAAGCACACTACCATGGAAAGTTGCGTTATAGATGTTTTAATTGATTGCAATTGTATGACAGAATATTATTGGAGTTACCAAATGAATACTATGATATGGCCGCACTACAGAGATGAAATCAATTACGAAAACATACCAAAACACGAGCACAAGACGAGCATTTCCTTTAAAAAGGAGTTCACAAATGAGCTTATCTAAGCGATTTGAGGGAATTCATAAACGTAGATGTGTTGCTCAAGCTGTCAGAGCTGTTTGTTCTATCATTTAGAGTTTATTTTACTTTCTTGTGTGGTACGTGTATTAAATAACCAATTGTTACAGAACCAAATCTGTCATGACCTACTTTGTAAGATAGGTTTCCCTTGAGGTATTAAAAGTTTCCTTTTCTGTGAATGAAAAAGTTTCTGGCTGTAAAGCATTGGTTAGTTTTTCGTGGCTCTATGATAAGCTGGACGCCATCGTTCAAGGGGTCTCTTTGTATCAGATCCTTTTGGTTACTATGACGACGGAGAAGAGAGAAGGATATATGACTTAGTGACATTGCGAGGCTATGCCCAAAATAAACACTGAAAATTGCTGTTATAGAAGCAAGGTTACATAAAAATGCATAAGACAAATTGATGATTTAGTAGAAATTCATATCGCAAATCGCAGGCTGCTGTTATTGCGAAAAAAAATTCATATTGCATATGGCTGCTTCCATACAAAAATGCATATTACAAATTTCGTCTTTTATGGCCCAATTTGATGCTCACTTCTAAAATAAAGTGAAAAGAAATTGAACGAGATCTGCTTGACAGTGCCATATTGTTGACACTCCCTAATATCCTCATCGATTTATCAATTAATAAATCAACAAAAGGACAAAAGCTTCTCCAGTGTCACATTTTCAATACCTGATTTTTCTCCACCGAGGACATGGTTATGCCGGCCTTAAAAGCAAACGTTTTTAGTTTTGAAAATCGTTTTTCTGCTTAAAAATTCTGAGATTTTTTCCAGACAGTATTTCTTTGGCTGTCGATAAGTGTAAGAGCTTGTAAGGGTATAAAGATTTCTTCTGTTTCGGAAAAAAATAAGGTTTGGTTAGGTTTCTTAGAAAATAAATAAATGACTTTTTAAGTTTAAAGAAAACCACTCTGACGTTAATTCAAAGTAACAAACGCGTCACTACTTTGGCTGTCATTTGCTTGGTTCTTAAGACCGATACTTTTCAATAAAGGACTGATTGATAGAAAACAACAATTATAGGAAGCTTTTGGTCCAAAAGGGTTTTTGTTTTTCCACCTTTCGATAACTGTTTGAAAGAAATTGTTTTCATTCTTTTTAACTCTTGGTATTTCAGTTTTAAAGATAAATTAATGGCAAAAGAAACACAGAAGGGAGCTTTACTTTTGAAACCAATTGAATACAACGACTCAGTCATTAGACTTTTATGATTACGCAAGCCTGCTTTTGCCAGGTGTTCGTTCTAGATCTTAAAACAAAACGAGAACGAGAAGAACAGTTGCTTCAGGAAAAATACAGAAATAGACAGGGTGAATAAAGCATAAGTTTTGAAAATAGCAAAAAAGAATTATTTTTTATGTCAGACTATTTTACTAAGACCACAAACAAATCCAGCAATCTGTTTGATAAGTTGTTCTACTTGATCCTGTGTTCTTTGCGAAAACGTTTTAAAAAATTGGCAAGTGTACATGCTTTCCACCACAGTTTCTGAGATTTTTCGAGACGATATTCTTTGGCCTTGGATAGGTATAGATGTTTCTCTTTTTTCACTGTCGAACTAACTAGTCCAACAGGTTTCTTAGTAGTTTGAATAGTTACGGGTATACTTGGCAATTTGGTCCATAACAAGGTGGCAAAAACCAGACTTAAATTAAAGCTTTTTGCTTTAAAGTAACAATTTTTTTTCTTTTTTTCTTTTTTGGCCGTTTTTTGTTGTTTCTTAAGACGGGTACTCACTCGGAGAGAACTGATTGGCATTAAACACCAACGTTAAAACGCGTAAAGGCCAATCACATAAAAAACAGGAGACAAGAAATTTTCTTTTTAAATTATCGTTTGATTGAGCGAGTCCTAGGATAATGGGTGAAGAAAAATAAAGTCGTTTTCAGTGTAAGCCACAAGGTCAAAGAGACAAACTATCAGCTGAAAATTAATTTAGAGCATGAATGTTGATATCTATTCAATCACACTGATGAACATTTTCAAAGTCAAATATTTCACTTGAAAGATGAACGAACATACGTCACAACTTATTTTTACATGCTTGCATATCAAGCAAACACGATCACTGAAAGATCGTAGAATGTAGCAGGTGTTTCCCGGCAAATTCACAGTTGACGTACTAAATTTCAATAGCTTTTAAAAACTTTTATCCATGTGCTTTTGGTAAGAGTAGCCTAGGTTTAATTAAAATGTTATTTTCAGAAGATACAGATTTATTAGAAAATCAACGTACTGTTCAGTGGAAACAAATCTGGAATTTATGTTGGAAACTTCAACACCAAAGTTTCAGAATTAAAAGACAGTAACAAAGCACTTTAATTTGTTAACTTTGTAATATTTTCCAAACGATCTTTGTTTTACTTTTTACCGTATTGACAACAAAAGTGATCAGAATGGAAAATTATACCAAAAGTGCACGAAAATATTCAGCACTCAAACTTGTTTACATCAACTCATTCTACGACATGAATAAAGGACAAATTAAATTTAGCGCTGAAAAATAGCTTTAATAGCGACACATTTTATGCAATTTTTTTGGCGACTTCAATCACTGCTGTTAAATTTTAAAAGCAAAATACTGTACTCCAAAATACTGTAACATTCTTAAACAAGTCGGTTTGTGTAAGTTGTTAAGATAAACAGATACTATGAAGAACAAACCACTGTCAATGTGTTAATGTTTTTGATATCGACAGATTTAATGGCAATTTTTTGCGACAATCATTGCTGAAAAAGTTTGGAAGTGAAAAACAAGTGAAAGCCCGGCTAATGAGAACCAACGTTGAATAATTAGTTTATGAATACACAGCAAACATTTATTGAATAACAAAAAACATCTTCAAATTAAAACTGAATATGACTAATGTGTCTTGTGCAACTACAAAATACTGAAACATTCGTGAACAAGTTTGTGTAAGTAGACAAGATCGTGAAAATATTTTGAACGAACAAACCACTGAATCAGATACGCGACAGGTTTATTTTGTGTAAAATTTCTACAATACGCGTTTGTACGAAGACTATTTCAACGCACGTGTTTATTGTGGTCTGTATAACAAGATTTATTATTAAAAAGTCATTGGATGGGAACTACAAATTTAAGATTTTTTAAAAACGAGACATTGGGTTTTATAATGTGTTCTTCTTAATTTAGGTAGAAAAATCTTTTCCAGCTTGCACTTGACGCAGCACAGGACAAATTGAGGAAAAAAAAGCAATAAATTATACACACACCGAGTAGGCAATTATATTGATTTATGATGCGGAGAAAGTTGGAGCAAACCAATTGTATATCTGTGCTCTAAAATACTCACTTAGTTCAAGCTTTGCTCCAAAGGCATAGTTCATTAAACTTGGCAAAAACAATTTGAACAGAAGCAATTTGTCTTGTGCTACAGACATGTTTTCTAAGAGCTGGAGAGGGTTTTTGTTGGCATCATGGCAAGTTATAAGTCGAAAAAAAAAATAAAATTGAAGATTACAGTATCGTGAACTTGAATCACAATGGCTTAGAAGGGGAGGAGAAAAATTCAAAAGGCGGTATACTTTCGCCACGTAAAAGGTTTTAATTTTTTTTATAAAAAATATTTTGTTTGGACTTTGATTTCTGAATAGATATAGGTTTCTGTAGTTTCGAATGATTCATAGCTTGCCATTTTTCCCTTAAATTAACCGCCTTAAGGACAAGTAACACGAGCAATATTTTCTTACGACTACTCGCGCACAAGGTTTCGTTGCAAGTTTTACCGTCTACCTGTTCAATAAATTTTTGTGTTGTAAGAAGTAGAAGATACTTCTACTCCTCGCAACATAAAAATTTCTTGAGCAGGTAGAAGGTAATACGCGCAATAAACTGTATCTTGCCTTGCAACGTAGCCTTGTGCGCGAGTAATTGTAGGACAACATTGCTTGTATTACTTCTTCTTGCTAAAAACTTTATACTCAAACTTGTGCAAAAACATTTTGCGTGAGGTGCTGTATTAAAGTTTTATGGCGGAAATTTTTGCAAAGTAAACTCTATTATTTTTTGACACAAAAATGTTGTCAGGGGAAACGCTGTGCAAATTCGCTCAGATTTTCCCGCCAAAAGACTTAGTACATTTTTGAAAAATTTTTCTTGACACCTTTTTAATGAAAATTACTTAAATAATTAAAGAAATAAAACATGACTCAACTAGACAAAGTGTTGATTGCTTTATTGTATTAGAAATAGAAATAATAACTTAGCAAACAAGAGAGAAATAAAAATATGAAAACGACTTGAAAAAGTTTGTTTATTTTTATTAATAGTAGTAGTTAAAGTAAATAAACTTTACTTTTTTTTTTAAAAAAATACGACGCATGCGCCGTGGGCGCGCCGTATTTTTTCTAAGTCTCTTGGAGCCACATTCCAATCATATTTTCGTGAAGACAAGAAATTAACATAAAAATTTACTATGAACACTATGATTTTTCAAAACAAAACTGTGAAGAAATTATTTCTTACCTGACGAACTGGACGGGAAAAAATTTCTTGAAATACTCACGAAACGAGACTTAGTTTTTTTCTTTCCGAATAAAAAAAAATGTCGGGTGGTCTGAATGGCGCTGCACTACCAGCTTACACGAACTTCTTGTTTGTTTTCTACGTTTATCGGCACATTGGTAGAGAAAATAAGAAAGTTGACTGAGCGCAGCATCGTGCGACTTCGAGAGTAGTACACAACACTGTCAGTCAATATTCAAACTTTTATTACCACTGGATCGACTTTAAGCGCTGAAAATAGTTTCCGATTTGTTTACACTATGTGGTTGGCCAAAATGTGAAAAAAGTAAATTGTTTGCTGAAAAACTAGCTTTGAAATTTAATTTCTTCGCCTTCTGAATTTATGGCTCCCGTTTATCGAAATCTTCATAATTTGTTGTGCCCGGAAAGCTATATTTTTCGCACGATGGCTCGATTTTAAATTCGGATTACTTAGGGCTTGTTATTATGAGGTGAGCCAGCCTGGTTAGGCAGACGGGCAGGCTCGGCTCATGCCTTATTTCCTCTTAAAATTGTCGTTGTGTTAATATAAAAAGGAGGGCCGGCCCGTTTGCCGAGATCCCCGTTCAAGGAACTGGGAACTCGGCAAGTGGGCCGGCCGGTCTTCTCATATAAACACAACAGCAATTTTAAGAGGAAATAACGCACGAGCTGAGCCGAACCAGCACGCCAAACCAGGATGGCACACCTCATGTGAACAGGCCCCTACAGGCTGAAACTACGCTACGATTGTGTAAATAATGATTCTAATATAGCTCCGAGCACAAAAATTATAAATAATTTCGAAACAGCGGGCCCCATTATTCATCGAAGCCATTTAGAACACCCGACAACTTCCGAACTGCTTTCCTTTCTTGAAAAATCCTTAATTACAATCTGTTCTCTACCTTTACTGTGTTACCTCTTTCTTCAGTTTCCAAATTGAGACGTGATCCAGCCAGCAGCAGCAATTGGTCTGTTGAAAAAAAAAAAAAATTAGCATCTTCAACAACCTTAAAGGCTATTTCCATAAAAATGCACGAGTTTTACCACTTGAGAGTTGGAGTGTTGATCAAGAAGAAAACATTTCATAGAACGACAGCACTGACTTGACATTCCTAACCACAACCTTCGTTCTATTTGTGCAGAAAACGGGCTTAAGGATGAATCACTGAATTAAAAACATGAATATACTTGCTTACAAATTTCGGAACAAGTGATTGAGATTTTTGTCAAGACAATTGCTTTGTATAAATTTGATCATATTTTAAAATGTGAATTTATAATGCTAAGAAAAACAACGCGCGATTCCCTAAATACGTAAACAAACGGAAGTACCTCTTCTAGCTCTAGTATCTTAAGCTTCAAAAGAAAAAAACGAGAGAAAATAAAAGAGGTATATACGAAAAAAAATTCACGTTCTTTATCTGTTCTATCTGTTCAAAATCACTCGTTTTAAAATTCTTCGAAGAAACACGAACGTGTCCGATAAACTTCACCGAAGATGTCTGAAAGATTCCGAGGATGCTAATTACTGATTTAGTGGCAAGGTATTCCGCATCATCCCACTTAAATTTATTATCCTCATTTCTTCTACTATGCAAACAGATTACAGAACAAATACTTACAGTCTAAAGTCGAACAAGAACTTATTCACTTTTGATTGAGTAGTAAACGGATCGTTTGGTAACAATGTTACCATAGCAACGCATCAACGACCTTTGAAATAGCTATGACACGCAATTTCACCAATCAAACTGACTGAAACTTTAAAACCAGCAGCTAAAAGCTTAATGTACATTTTTATGGCACAGCAAATACGAAAGAAGTCAAAAAAATAATCAATACTAATTGGAGATTGCATTTCTTGTCAAGTCTGTTAGTTTCTCTGATGTCTGGAACTTGGAATTAGAATAATATAAACGCAGAGAAATTGTTATCAAGCTGTAAGTTTGTCATTTCCGAGTAATCTCTTCTAGCGTTCACTTTCGTAGCCATACACTGTCAAAACTAACAAACTGCACTAAACTTCCGTGAAAAAGACCCTGTAAATTCCCATAGTTAAATGTTCTCGACATCACGATGACACTAACACTGAATGACCCACTCTTCCTTATCATGTTTTTTTCCCAGTAACTAAAGATGTATCATATCTTGATTCTGAACTGTTGAAGTACATTGGAAAATTAACAGTAGCGTTTTAAAAATGCAGTGTCAGCTATTTTCTGAGAATTCTATGAAAACGTTTGACAGAAGAAGATAATCATATCTGTGATCTTGGACAACATAGACCTTTTTCTCCACACCAGGACAAGCCTAGGAGAAGACCTTTAGAACACCAAGAATGGCGTTCATCAGATTAACAATACAATATTCGTCTACTAGAAATAGACCAAAAGATGGCTTGAGTAGTTCGATTTCCTTACTATTTTGGCAGTTATACATTTTAGAAAGAGAAATTAAATTTTAAATCTCCTGACGGTCGTTATAGAATTCAACGAGGAAGGACAGAAAATCAGCCTCGAAACATTGAACCCACTTAATACTCTCTATGAGTGAATATCTAACAGTAACATCAAACAGAAAAATGCGAAAGACCTTTCAAAGGTTCTGTTCTGTAAACATAGCTGAGTCGCAAACTAAAAACATCAGTAGAAAGTCACATATTCTATCATTGTGATTCGAGAATAATACTCAAAGCTAGAATCAATTTTAAGATAAATGATTGTAAGGTTTCTTACGGGTGAGCATGTTACAGTTACAGTTAGGAAATCAAGCAAAGGTTTTTAGTAAAAATGTCTCCCTAAGTTTTAATATTAATAAAATAGGTGTCCATGACATTTTTTTCTGAGAGCCTGTTTAATAAGGACACCCAGGTAATATGGACACTATGGCATGTTCCCTTGGTGTCTGTATTAACCAGCCTCCACTAGAAATCCTTCATGGATTATTAATTCATTTTTGAGTACCTTTTGCCATTTGCACCCTTGCGTAAAGAAGTTCCCAGCCATAAAAACATTGCAAAAACTCATCAATACCTCCATTGTGGGAGAAAGAAAATGTTGAAAGAGTGAGTGACCATCTTGATACAACACACTTCCCACTTACATGTACATTTCAGTTTTATTTATCCAGCTAAATAACTCCAAAAACACGAACAAAATCATAACAATCAACATTGGCTGGTTGTAGAATCTAAAAATTAGAGTTGCTGGGACTATGTCTAATTGTACTCACTATTTATGTTATCGTTGTCAAAAATCCTAGAGTTAATGTTGGAAATAAGCACAACTTACAGATTAGTTAAATATTAGGTTGCGTGCGCACTGCATATTTCCAAAAGCAATGTTCTGTGCAACAGTGTATTGTTATTATGTATTTTAAAACAATGTGTAATAAAACAATTATTAGATTCGGTTTTTGTGATATCCGGAATAATCCAGGTCCCAGTAAGTGTTATCAACCTTGGCCTTCGGCTCCGCTGAAAATACTTCCCTCAACCTTGATTACTCTGAATATCACAATAACCTCATTCAATCATTGTTTAATGTTTGCTTTAGAGAGATATCCTCTAGCTTAGGGAAGGTTAACAATGTAGTGTTTGTATCTTGCTAAGACTATGACTTCCTCTTTCCTAAAGGGTAGTGTCTAAAAAGGGAAGGTTAACAATGAGGGGAGGTAAAAAATAAAATGTTTGTATCTTGCTGGGACTATGACTTAGTGTCTACTGAATGGTGGTGTCTAAAAAGGGAAGGCTAACAATGTACTGTTTGTATCTTGCTGGGAGTATGACTTAGTGTCTGCTAAATGGTGGTGTCTAAAAAGGGAAGGTTTACAATGTAGTGTTTGTATCTTGCAGGGATTATGACTTAGTGTCTGCTAAAGGGTGGTGTCTGAAAAGGGAAAGTTTACAATGTAGTGTTTCCATCTTGCTGGGACTATGAATTAGTGTCTGCTAAACGGTGGTGTCTAAAAACGGAAGGTTTACTATGTAGTATTTGCATCTTACTGGGACTATGACTTAGTGTTTGCTAAATGGTGGTGTCTAAAAAGGGACGGTTAACAATGTAGTGTTTGTATCTTGCTGGGACTATGACCTAGTGTCTGCTAAAGGGTGGTGTCTAAAAACGGAAGGTTTACTATGTAGTATTTGCATCTTACTGGGACTATGACTTAGTGTCTGCTAAATGGTGGTGTCTAAAGAGGGAAGGTTAACAATGTAGTGTTTGTATCTTGCTGGGACTATGACTTAGTGTCTGCTAAATGGTGGTGTCTAAAAAGGGAAGGTTAACAATGTAGTGTTTGTATCTTGCTGGGACTATGACTTAGTGTCTGCTAAATCAGGGTTGTCAAGAGTAGCTGGCTACCAGCAAAAGTCGCCACCTGCTTGGCGACTTTCTTTACAGGAGGCGTTTTCAAATAAAATTTTCCTGGACTGGCTGCTTACTTTGACAACTCAGCCATCTACTTCGAAACGTTGTGACAACCCTGCTGAATGGTGTTGTGTAAAAAGGGGGGGGTCAACAATGAATTGTTTGTATGTTGCTGGGACTATGACTTGGTGTCTGCTAAAGGGTGGTGTCTAAAAGGGAAGGTTAACAATGTAGTGTTTGTATCTTGCTGGGACTATGACTTAGTGTCTGCTTAAGGGTGATGTCTAAAAAGCAAAGGTTTACAATTTAGTGTTTGCTTCTTGCTGGGACTATGACTTAGTGTCTGCTGAATGATGGTGTCTAACAAGGGGAGGTCGACAATGAATTGTTTGTACCTTGCTGGGACTATGACTTAGTGTCTGCTAAATGATGGTGTCTAAAAGGGAAGGTTAACAATGTAGTGTTTGTATCTTGCTGGGACTATGACTTAGTGTCTGCTTAAGGGTGGTGTCTAAAAAGCAAAGGTTTACAATTTAGTGTTTGCTTCTTGTTGGGACTATGACTTAGTGTCTGCTGAATGATGGTGTCTAACAAGGGGAGGTCGACAATGAATTGTTTGTATCTTGCTGGGACTATGACTTAGTGTCTGCTAAATGATGGTGTCTAACAAGGGAAGGTTAACAATGTAGTGTTTGTATCTTGCTGGGACTATGACTTAGTGTCTGCTGAATGATGGTCTCTAAAAAGGGGTGGTCAACAATGAATTGTTTGTATCTTGCTGGGACTATGACTTAGTGTCTGCTTAAGGGTGGTGTCCAAAAATGGAAGGTTAACAATGTACTGTTTGTATCTTGCTGGGACCATGACTTAGTGTCTGCTAAATGGTGGTGTCTTGAAAAGGAAGGTTACAAACATAGTGTTTGCATCTCCCTGGGACTATGACAATGTAGTGTTTCCATCTTGCTGGGACTATGACTTAGTGTCTGCTAAAGGGTAATGTCTAAAAAGGGAAGGTTAACAAAGGGGAGGTTAACAATGTAGTTTTTACATCTTACTGGGACCATTACTTAGTGTCTGCTAAAGGGTGGTGGCTACAAAAGGGGAGGCTAACAATGTAGTGTTTGCATCTTACTGGGACTATGACTTAATGTCTGCTAAATAACGGTGTCTAAAAAGGGGAGGTTAACAATGTGTTTGTATCTTGCTGGGACTATCACTCAGTGTCTTCTAAATGGTGTTGTATGCTTGACCGTCAATAAAGTGGGATGTGACAAACTTAAAGTGGAGAAATCATGTTTTATGTAGAAGGCCACATTTTCTCTAGCAGAATATTTGAGGCCATTCCTGGAACTAAAAGAAAATAAATTCGATATTTTTGCTAAATTGTTCATTTAGGCTTTGCTGTATTTGTTTAAATCAACAGATTGATGCACTTAAAACTGTTATTAAGAGCTTTTCTGGAAAGTGTAGCAATGTTTGTTCTCCCAGGGTAGTTAAATTTTTTATACATTATAGAGGCGAAGATTGAATGTGAATTTAACCCGTGAAGTGTGTTAAAAAGAAACGAATTAATGAACACGATAGCTAATTCACTCAGATTTCACTTTCAATCTCTCATCATTTTTATGGACAGGTTTCAGGCAAATAGTACTCTAATATATTCTAACTGTCTTAGCACACACACTTGTCAAAAATAATATTGTGAAGGGTTTTAAGAAGGAAAACTGAGTAATTTTAATTTTCAGTGGAACCAAAACCTTGTACCAAAATAATTAAAAGAATATTGCATTCTTTTTTACATTTTTCAAGGGCTATAGATGTAATTATTTGTCTGTAATAACACCAAAGAAAAAATTTCTTACGGGATCCCGAGAAAATAAATGTCAAACTTCCCAAAATGACATCTTGCAGATGAAGTTTTCAGAACTTTACCTATTTTTTCACAATTCTTGTGAAATTTGACATTTATTTTCTCGGGCTACCATGAGAAATTTTTCTTTGTTGTTATTACACATAACCAATTACATCTATAGCACTTAAAAAATGCAAAAAAGAATGCAATACGGTTTAAATTATTCTGGTTACAGGTACAGGGTTTTTGTCCCCTGAATATTAAAATTACTCAATTTTCTGATGGAGTCCATCTTAATACATACCAATGCAAAACAAACAGGTTCATTTCATATCTTGATTCACAGTTCAGATTTGATTGATCAACATGATCATGTTACTTTTTCAGTGTAATAGTCCTACACTTTTGGTCCACATACTGAAAAGGTTATGCACAGTTCTAAATAAAGTACCAAACAGTTGAAATCTGTCACATTGGTGCTAACTGGGCTTAACATAAGGACTTATTCTGCATAGCCTGCATAACAGGTGTTATTTACTCAAGAGCAGGAGACATATCAAGCATGAAGTGTGAGTAACATACACACAGAACATAAAACAAACATGGGCAAAAATGAATAGAGCAATTATCGTATGACCTTACCAAATGGGTTTTAGCAAGTGTTTGTTACATGTATTTGTTTTATCAGCCAATGGATGAAAAAGATCAAAACATCGCCTCTTCATTTTCCCACAAGAGAAAACCCTCATATGAAGAAGGCACTGTTTGATTGGCCAATCGTGTTGCAGTAGGACGTCAAAGTGAAATATTGGTTGATTTATAGAAAGTTCTCAGGCATGAAGATTTTTCACCCGTGCGTTTACTTAACTAACCAAAAGCCACGTGAGTTTGTATCTGTTCGATAAACCAATCAATCACTCTATTCCCATTTGTTTGCTGTTTCTGTTTTGCACGCAAAGTTTTCATTTCAAGGTCATATGAAAATCGCTCTATCACTTCCAGCAGGTCATAATTCTGGCAACCAGAAAACACCCATGCTCATACTGTATATTTGAGCATGCAAAAAATTTAAAACAAGAGGACAAATAAGCAACTAAGCCTAACAACAATGCAATAGAGGCTGCCATAGCGTTACTGTGAAAAAAAATCCAGAATATAACCACCATTGAAAAAGCTTGATTTTCACTGGCATCACACTGGTTATTGTTTTGGTTTCTTTTATGGGAACACTCATCAAACTCAGCATCTCTGAAATGTAAACTGTTTTTATGATTTCTTCCTTCTTAGAGAGAAGACTTTCATTCCCCAAAAACATCTTCTTTTGTCCCCAAGTTCTTTGTTAAACAGACAGTGAGCTTAAATCAGGATTAGTACAAAAATGCCCTGAATGATATCAGCATTTTGGTTGGTTGATTCAGTCTTATGTTCAATCTGTCAATGTTGGTGGGCAAGTCTGATTGGTCAGAACATTTTTGACTGCTTAAGGGGCATTATCTTTCTTTCTCTTTCCCTTAACTTGTGCTCCACACTGTCTCTATGCTTCTTACTCCGCTGTGCCTTCTCATTCATGCTCGGTTAAAAAACACTCAATATAATTGAAAGGTATCCTTTTTAGGGCATGTACATGTATATCTCAAAAAAAATAATGTTTAAAAAAGTATCTGTCTTAGCTTAGGCCTGAAATATCTTTTTTTGAGGCACATGTCAAGGAAAAAATAATAATATTATTGTCCTATCTGTTTGGTACAACATACGACTGGGTGGTGCATCACTTACAAACAAGATACTTGACAAAACCTTTAAAGATTCCAACTAAAAAGAGAAAAAATTCTATCTGCAGTTGCTCCAAACTAGCTTCCTGCAATGTAGTCTGCATAGCTGGTAGTGTTTTTGAAGTGTTTTTTCTCTCATGGTGTGTAATGTAAGAGATACAACCATGCAAAAGCTAAGACCATGGGGGAGGGGGCAAGGGGCGAAGGCATTGAGAACAACCACCTACAACCAACCCCTTGAGATTTTTGAAGCTCCGTCGGCCAGCAGACAAAGCAAGTGGTATTCCTGATTAGCTGACAGAATGTAAAAGTTATCCTGTCCGCAGATGTCAGATTCCCACTGGATACAAAATTCAAAGAAATACTGTTGGTTGTATTGCAGCTTTCAGCATTTGACTTGATTTGTGTTTGCTGAAGGAAATCTTCATTGCCAGTATTTTAGACTTGAAGAAGTTCTGTAGTTTTAAAACTCTGAAGAAGAATTCTTCAAAGCAGGCCTGCTGTTTCCAAATCAAAAAGATTTCAGAAAGATGAGAAAACAACTCAAGTCAACAGTCGCATTGCAAGTGAGATTTGTGTTTGCTCAACAAAATATTCATTGCAAGAATTTTTAGACACCAAAAAGTTCTGCCATTCTAAAACTCCAAGGAATTTAAAAAGACTAATTCTTAAAAGCAAGCATGCTGTTTCTGCACAAGAAATATTCTTGGAAATTTTGCACATTTCTTTGGCAAAATCAACTGTTCAAAGCCATCCATCACTTTGCATGTGAACTTTTGCCTTGCCTTTAATTTGTCTTACGGTGTGTCAGTAATCAACACACATTACTTCAAATAAGACTTCTATTAAAAAGATTCAATCTTTTGATCTGAAGGTTGAACTTTGAGTCCAATAATACAATCCAATTCCAATAAACAAAATTTTTCCTTAATAATAAGCAGAAGGTAGTTATTAAAAAAATAATTAACAGTGATAACATCAAACTATTTGGCGTGACAGTTTGTTTTACATTGTGTGATGGCTGACATCAGACTTCAAAGCATGTCACATCACATGTAAGCCAACTCCTTCTTTTGCAAGACTGGAAGGGGCGTTTCATAAATCTCATGAGGTTGATTGCAGGGGTTTGTTCTCATTGCCTTCTCCCCTCGCCCCTTCCCCCATAATTTTTTGTTTTGACCTCAGTTCAGTTTCCACGCAAATGTATCTCTTACTTTATGAACCATAAAAGAAAAAACACAACAAAAAGCGCCAGCCACACAGGCTATCTGCAATGGTAAAAGCCCAATAGCATGCTTTTCTTTCAACAATCCATTCTCCATTTCCAATAGTTTACAACAAACTTAATATCCCTGATATATAATCCTTTTGTAATTGCCTTTGTGCATTTTTTACCAACTAATTTTTCAAGGTCTACATCCTGCAACATGTGTCAATGTATTCCTCTTTCCTCTATGGTCAATAGTTATTGCAACAACATTACGCACAGACAACAGACCCAAAATAATTAATTAGTTTAATTCCTAATGCCAAAGTCAGTCTTATGCGTACATCTTCAGGTCTGCCTCACATATTTCTGACTCAACCACAAGGTCAATAAAACTTTTGCAATACAATTAATCTGACCAAAAACTATTCTGCCATGATAATAGTGAGGTATTTGCTTATGTTACAACCCCAGGAAAGTGGAACTACCAACATTATCTTTGTTCAGAGTTTGACCAATATTATGTTTATACATTAAGCTTGTCTCTAAACCTTAAGAATAACTTGTAGATTTTGAGTCTCTTCAGAATTTAAAGATAACAATAAATGAATTTTTATAGGAAAAATCGTAAGAATCCTCGAATATGAGTATACATGTATGAATACTTTCAATGCACCACATTTAAATGCAGTAGTATAGATAGGGAGGGTGTTACACCCACTGTTCAGTGCTTTCAGCAAAAATATGTAGAGTGGTTTTTCTTCTTTCAGTTTTTTTTTTGAGAATTCTTGTAAGTTCTTGGAACTTCGTTATAGCTTAGATAAAATCACACATTTGACTTACACCCCTGTGAACTGCAGTCCTTAAGATGACAGAGCAATAGTAAAATCTGATTTCTTATTATTGCAATGGTTTTGGTGTGTGCCAACCAAGGAAAATGAAAATTGGTAATAATGGCAAAAGACATTACACAAAGTATGATATAATATTATTATTATTATTAGATCTCAAGCTTCACCTCTCAAATTATTCCGTATAAAGAATGTTTTCCTGGACTGTTTAACAGGTTTCTACAACCCTGCAAGTGTCAAATTTTTCTGTTTGGTATCACGAATGGGTGAACAATTGCCTAATCACCAAGCAATGCAAACATATGACATAATCAAATTCTTTGCCACGAGGACTACAACATCAAAAACACCTTGAACTATTATTTTTCTGTTGAAGTATGAGTGCTGCTGGCATTAACGTTCTACATGTATGCAAGTTACACAGTATAAAAAATATAGCAAAAAAGTTCCTCTAAAGACTTCTACACTTCTATCTTAAAAACAACATTGCTCAACAATATTTCTTTACGCAAAAAGTGAACAACATGCAGAGAGAAAATTCAAGGGTTGAAGATATTTACGTTTTCCCAGTCAACACTCTTAATATGATGAAGGATTCATAGAAAAAGGGTCCTGCTTATCATTTTTGTCCCACGATGGTCAATCTTTTTTCTCTGTTTATATCTCAATGTTTTGACTATGTACTGTTGATCTTCATCAGGTGATGGTGTTAATTTGTCTCAGCTGAATGTTTAATTTTATGCTCTTTATATTAGTCTTGGGTACTACAGCACTTTGGTTGCATTATCTTCAAGAACATTGTTGGTGGTGCTTTGTTTGCACAGAAAAAATAATCAAAAGAAAAATATAACAGTGTATGTACATTCAAAAAGGCCTTAAATGTAGAGGAAGTGCCTACACTTTCAATCACAACAATTAATTCATCAGGCTTTTTTTTCTTTCAAATATTTCAAAAAAAAGTCATGTGATCTGGTGACCAAAGAAAAAAACCTCGGAAAGGTAATCATCTTTCATTTCTGGCCTCTTTTTGTGACAAAATTAATTTCTTTGCAGTACGAATTCCTGAACATGATTGGAGTATATTCATTGCACCTATGAAAATGTGAAATGCATTTTATAGTTCCAAAACATGAGATCATTTTAAATAGAAGTGAATTTAATTTAATTATAAAATAATAAATCATGATTAGTTTGACTGTTCATATACAGCTGCTGAGTAGGTACAGCTGTATGTACTGTGTAGGTTATAAACAATACTAACTTGAAGTTTAATAAGAATCATCAAATTGCTGTCCGTGTCCAAAGAAATCCAAGAACTTCAGTTTTTGAACATCAAGGGGCCTTTTGTGTGCATATAAGTATGAAAAAAATACATGTAATTTGAGTAACTTAAAAATACCCTTACTATACCTGGACCATGTTATGAAAAAAAATTCCTCATTCTAAGTTTAAATCGGTAAAAAAAGCCCTATGATGCTACTAGCAAAATGAAAACTTCTTGGCAAAACTTTTGAATAGTAATCAATTCCCAATATACACCAAAGGAAATACTTCCGAGAAAAATTATTTTTGTAAAATCCTCAAAAGTAAAAATGGTTTACTTCCGACAAATTTTACAAAAAAGAAATTTTTGGCCTTTATCTTAAGCCTGTATTAGAGAAAGCCTGTGGGACAGGCACTAAATGTAGAAGAGAAAACTAGAGGGGCAAGGAATTCCTTTCTTTCACACCACTAACAATTCAACAGGCTTTTTTCTTTTCAAAAATTGACAAAATATTGTTAATTCAACTATTATGATCATATTTCATCTTGGTCTTAGACATTTCTTATTTGCAAAAATCTTTGCAATGGGAAATGCCTGAAAATAAAATTATATACCTGAACTGAAATAAAAATTATTAGCTTGCTGTCCTGGTCAAAGGAAATCCCAGAAATTCCGGTTTTGAACATCATGTGGCTCTTTATGTGCCTGTAAGTATAAAAGAAAAAACATTTTGTAACTAAGGTAACTTAACCCATAACTCCTAAACCACATTGTGAAAAACATAATTCTCATGATTCTAACTTTTAAATCTGTTGACAGATGAACCCTCACTGGCTGAACATTTGAACAGTAATTATTATGTGAAAGGTTTGAACCCAGGACTCATTTCAAAAGTAGGTTGAGTTTGATTATCCGGGTGAACTAGTCCTGAATAGGACTGTTGTTGTTGACAGTGACTGACGAACAGACATATTTTCCATTGTCACTTCTCTCCACCCTAAAAGTAACATCTGCAACTTAGGGCCACAAATCGATTATTGTGACATAGGACATTATTAGCCAATCACAGTTTAACTCTTGGAAACCAAGAACTAACTCGCGAGAATTCTCACAAGATTGCCGCACAATGGATATGTTTACAAGTTGAAACAACTGGATGCCATGTTGAAAAAGGAAAATTTCCCAGGATTATGGAACTGATTGATGAAAAAGGCACCCAGCAGATTCATATCAAAGAAGATTAGAGGAACATTTTTATCTACTTTCCTAGGGAGTCAATGATGTATCACACCAAGCTGTTTTGATCACGTTTGCAACGATAAATGTTCTAATGATGGTAGACACCTCATGTTTGTTGTTTCTTAATGTGTTCCTTGCTCAAAAGTATGCTTTGGAGGATTCTTCGATAGCTTGTTGGGTGCCACTTTAGATTTTTCATGCATTGTTCAACTTTAAAAGCTACATGTAGGGCACATGGTTATTATTTTCTTCCCATGAGCTAAAAATTAATGTTATTTTGACCACAATCAATTTACTCTTATAAAATACTTTTTTTCATGCTGGGTCCAGACCAGGTTTACAAGGTGATGTTTGTAAGATGTTAAATTTTCAAAGAGTTAATGTAGATTTTGACTTGCGAGTCGAGGATGTGCCTGTACTACTGATCCACAACTTTTTGTCAGCTTTGGACAAAGTTGGACAAGTGGGAGTCTAAGTTCAATGTCATAGTAATGGTAATTTTCTGTTATCTCGTTCGTCACACACGGTACCTTTATTTGGCAAAACCAAAGGCAAAAAATTATATCCATAGCTTTACAGTCAGGAAATCTTGTTATAATAATAGTCTTGAAATTTATGATCTAAAGGTTACTTCAACAATCGTCTCAAAATCCAAGACACGCCAGCTCGCGAGGAGTCACTAGAGCTTTACACTTACTTTTATCCTCTATTCCGATCGGTCAACAACAAAAATGTATCACAGCTCGTGTTTGCAAACATTACTGGTATTTTTTGGGTGGAGAGAATTACCCTGCGTTTGCAGGGTAATGTTTCTCCTGGTCTTTTTTTGGAATATTATCTTTGTGACCTTTTGTCTGTCATTAGTAAACAATTACAGCTAAACAAAAAAAGTTACTACATTAATCAAACAGCACTCAATGACCAGATTCTGACAAATCTGTCATCAGTATGGAACTTTGGGGCTGTGAGAAGCCAAGAGAGACGGCTGCATTCTAGGCTAGTGGGACAGGCACTAGAAGAGAGATCTAGATCTACGATGGATCTACCATGGATATTACATGTACCTCATGAAGACTATGGCACAAAACGGAATACAAAGCAGATAAAGGAAGAAACAGGTAGATGCATGAAAATTATTTTGACCAATTATAGTTAATGAACACTGAAGGTAATGAAGGTGACCAAACATTCAGTACAACTCAAAAGTAAGTTACTAGTGTGCCAATTAATCAAATGTAGTTGCTTTTATTTGCAAAATCCCCCATAAATAAACAGATACCTTGTGAGGTTCAAGTGATTACTTGCTTTACAATCAATATAATATGTGATATCTGTTCCCCTACCCAAGAAACGTATCCCTAGTGATATGTGTTCCCCTACCCAGGAAACACAAATCCTTAGTGATATGTGTTCCCCTACTCAGAAAACACATAATAACTAAGGACATGTGTTCGCGGGTAGGGGAACACATATCCCTAATGATATGTGTTCCCCTACCCAGGAAACACATATCACTAGGGATATGTGTTCCCCTCCTCAGAAAACCAAAATCCCTAGTGATATGTGTTCCCCTACTGGCGAAACACATTATCACTAGGGATATGTGTTACCCAACACAGGAAACACATATCCCAAGTAGTATGTGTTCCCCTACACAGGAAACATATATCCCTAGTAATATGTGTTCCCCTACACAGAAAATACATATCTCTAGTGATATGTGTTCCCCTACCCATGGAACACAAATACCTAGTGATATGTGTCCCTCTACACAGGAAACACATATTCCTAGTGATATGTGTTCCCCTATACAGGAAACACATATCCCTTGTGATATGTGTTCCCCTACCAAGAAACACATATCCCTAGTGATACGTGTTCCCCTACCCAAAAAACATAAATCCCTATGCATATGTGTTCTTCTACACAAGAAACACATGTCCATAGTGATATGTGTTCCCCTACCCAGGAAACACATATCCCTAGTGATATGTGTTCCTCTACCCAGGGAACACAAATACCTAGTGATATGTGTTCCTCTACACAGGAAACACATCTTCCTAGTGATATGTGTTCCTGTATTCAGGAAACACATATCCTTCATGATATGTGTTCCCCTACCAGGAAATACATATCCCTAGTGATATGTGTTCCCCTACACAGGAAACACATATCCCTACTGGTATGTGTTCCCTACCCAGGAAACACAAATCCCTAGTGATATGTGTTCCCCTACACAGGAAACACATATCCCTAGTGATATGTGTTCCCCTACCCAGGAAACACAAATCCCTAGTGATATGTGTTCCCCTACCCAGGAAACACAAATTCCTAGTGATATGTGTTCTCCTACACAAGAAACACGTATCCCTAGTGATATATGTTCCCCTACCCAGGAAACACAAATTCCTAGTGATATGTGTTCTCCTACACAAGAAACACATATCCCTAGTGATATGTGTTCCCCTACCCAGGAAACACATGTCCCTAGTGAAATGCGTTTGCTCTTCCCAAAACATAGGCACGCTTTACGTGCACGAGCTATTTTGAATGCTTCAGTGTAACAGTATCAGCAATCTGCTGTCTTAATGCTAAATTAAGGCTATGTTTTGCGCGAAATTGGGTATTGCTGTACATTAATGAAAACGAGAACTGCTGCGCATAGCTGATTCAATCTGATAAGTTCACTTTTCTTCGTCTTTCCTTCAGACATCTAGTGCAAAATAAACAAATTGTTACAGACTATGAATATCAATTCACCAAACGTTGCTTAGAGGGAAGACTCGAAGGTTTCAAGGTTTCTTCATGGTTTCTTAAAATAATGAAGGTCATCGAATACCAAATAGCTAAGATTTTCATCGTTGTTGTAGATGGTTGCATCATCACTATTCATGAGTTTATCACGTGTGATTCTACTTTAGTGAAACAGTCTTTAACTCTGACCTCTTAATTCTAAGAGTGTTATGAATGTTTGCTTCTTAAAAGAAAAGAGCCTTTGTTTAGGTACTAGTTTACAATTCGTACCTAAAATAACTCAAATTGTTTACAAGGAAATTTCCTAAAATGATTTTAAAAAATCACCTCGGCTTTTCAATAGACGTATCTGCAATTAAATTACGCTTCAAGCAACATTAAGGTTGATAGCCTAACATTCATTTCCTTCCAAGAAAATTATTAAACTGCCAAAATATATTTCTACTTATGTCATGTTATTCCACTCAATAAAACAATATCTATATTATTAGTGTCAACTAGATTCTTCCAATTTTGTTCCCTAATGCAACTGCTTCTACTTAAAGCCTGGTTTTCATATGATCGCTACGATCACTGTGATCACTGAGAAAAAAAAAAGTTCAGCGATTGCAGCGATCATATGGAAACCACTTTCCAGTGATCGCAGTGAAAACGATCACTGAGATAGAACTTTTTATATCTCAGAGATCGTTGCCACTGCGATAGCTGGAAAGTGGTTTCCTTATGATCGCTGCGATCACTGAAATAATTTTTTTCTCAGTGATGGCAGCAATCACAGCGATTGTAGCAATCATATGGAAACCAGGCTTAAGTTACACATCTTTAACAAAATACGTTTTAATAACTATAATAGTTAGTAAGCAGGAAGGCTGCATCATGTTGTTCACTTTTTCATGTTTTAATTGCCAGAATGAAAATGGTCTGTTGAACTTTGTAAGCGAGAGAATAAAGCTTGTTTATGGATTAACAATGCTCGGTACAACTTGCGAAAATATAAGCTGCCTTTCAAACATCTAAAACTACAATTTATAGGCCACACACTTTCGAATTAAAGACCATATCTAAATATCAATTATTGTTTCTTTGGAAGAGCTTTGAAAATATTATGATCTTTTATACCGGTACTCTACCTGGAAGTGCACCATTCGTGATAGCTGAATTCGGTCAGAAATGTCTTGAAGCAGCATCCACACTAAAATATGCACCCTTAAACGGCTACATCACTGTACACAACGTTTGAATCATGAAGATATTTAATGAAATGCTTCTAAAAACCTGTAGCCATAATAAAAGACGAAAAAATTGTGAAGAATCAAGATGGCTGTCTCAAAGTGCCTTTGTTCGACCTTTAGCAATGTCATGTTTAAATAGATGCCAAGATCTCATTGGTTTCTAAGCATCAACTCATAGTACCAACAAACATCCGAACATACAAAGATACAAACGCTCACACCACTGACATATGAGCTATTTTTTCAAAATAGCTAAAAAATGCACACCGGTTTACCTACTCATACGTGTTCACCTACTCAGGAAACACATATCCCCAGTGATATGTCTTCCCCTACCTAGGACACATAATTATTCCTAGTGATATGTGTTTCATGGGTAGGGAATACTTATCCCTAGTGATATGTGTTCTCCTACACAGGAAACATATATCCCTAGTGATATCTGTTCCCCTACAAGAAAACACAGGGAACACGTATCCAAAGTGAAATGTGTTTCCCTTACCCAAGAAACGCATATCCCTAATGATTTGTGTTCCCCTGCCCACGAACACACATCCCTAGTGGTACATGTCCTCCTACACAGGAAACACAGATACCTAGTGATATGTGTTCCCCTATACAGGAAACACTTATTCCTGGTGATATGTGTTCTGCTACCCAGGAAACACAAATCCCTAGTGATATGTGTTCCCCTACACAGGAAACACAGTCATATCTCTAGTGATTGATTTGTGTTTCACTACCCAGGAAACATTGATCTCTAGTTGTTGATAGTGATATGTGTTCGGGGACCCTGCCCAGGAAAATACGGGTCTCATGGGCATTGGAACATATATCCCTAGTGATATGCATTCCCCTACACAGGAAACATGTATCCCCAGTGAAATTTGTTTCCCCTACCCAAGAAACACATATCCCTGGTGATATATGTTTCCCTACAGAGGAAACACACATCCCTAGTGAAATGTGTTCCCCTACACAGGAAACACATTTCACTAGTGATATGCTGTTCACATACATAATGCATTTTCAGTCTTTAATGTTCAAAGTGATATAAAATCATGACACAATGACACAATTCCTTCCAAGGAAACACATATCCCTTGTGATATGTGTTCCCCTACCTACGAAACACATATCCTTAGTGACATGTGTTTCCCTACCCAGGAAACAAATATCCCTAGTGATATGTGTTCCACTATCCATGAAACACATATCCCTAGTGAAATGTGTTTCTCCAGCCCCGGAAACACATATCTCTAGCGATATTTGTTCCCCTACCTGGGAACACATATGCAACCCTGCATAGTGGTTTGAGGGACAAAGGTAATAACACGCTCACAACACACTTTATGTGCATAATTAATTGCTGAAACAATCAAGGACATGCAATGTTTTGTTTTGGTGTAGTTTGCACCCTATCCCTTTCAGTTTAAGTTGAGTGTGATGGATGACAAACTTGGTGTGCAAGTTTACACAGAATAACACGCTAAAGTAAAACTAAACAAACCTAAAAAATGTAACTCTCCTACAAATCAAATCTTTTATTGGATAGCCTCTATGCCAACTTCCAGTGAACAAACAACAAAATTCCCTGCTCACTCTGTGCTTTTGCAGTGAAGGTAAAACTGTTGATTGCCGGCTGTAGGCAAAACATAGGCACGTTAAACGTGCATGAGCTATTTTAAATGCTTCAGTGTAACTATAATACTTCAGTGTAACCTTTCCAAGAGTGATGAATCTACCTTTTTCATCCTATATGTAGATTTGGTTTTTGTGCGAAATTGGGTATTGTGCGCTACATAAATGAAAACGCGAAACGCTCAGCTGAGTCGATCCTCTACCTATATATTCACTTTCCTCTGTCTTTCCCTGGTACACCTGGTGCAAGTTAAACAAATTGTTAAAGTAAAATAAATTTCTACTCACCAAACGTTGATTGGAAGGAAAACTCTAAGGTTTCCTCAGAGTTTCTTAAGACAAAATGTGACTCATCGAATACTGAATAGTTACGAAATACCAGGATTTTTATCATTGAGATAGATGGTTGCATCATCATAATTCACGAGGTTTTCACGTGCGATTCTACTCAGTGAAACAGTCTTTAACTCCGACAACTTATTTCTTCATGTTTTAAACGCTATTGCTTCTTAAAAGACAAGAGCCTTTTTTAAGGCATTGGTTACAAAACGAAACAGGTCTTCATACGTCCAAGTTACTATTTGTCATTAGTATATACACACTCAGTGATCTTGGTAATTCAAGCAATCTGATTGGTTAGCTATCTCGGACTATGACGTTATATTCACCGCGCTAGGCGGTGAATATAAAGCCGAGCAAAATCGCTGTCGTGAACTGGGTGTTTTGCCAAAGTTTCAAAGTAAAACCTGTTTGAAAATACACGAATATCCAAGTGCTGATGACTTTGAAGGCAAGAAAAGACTTCATGGTGTTTAAACAGCGTGATTTATTGTGAAGTGGTTTACTTTAGCTGACTTTTTGTACGCTCGAAGCTATGTTTACCACTACAGAGGAAAACGAGGTCGCTTTGTCACTGTTTTGTGATTTCGGGATTTTCTCGCAAGACCAATTTTGCCTATAAATAGAGGTTAATTTATGGAGAAGAGAGGAAGGCAAATATTTTCGAAAATTGTACGTGCCAGCAAGTTGACAAGGCAAAGAACTTTGGAGATAAACAACGCTTACCTTGATCGCAGCCGCTGTTAACAGCATTTGCAAGAAGCGACGAAGAAAACTTTCTCATTCACGGTGAGTTGACAGAAACAAATAAAGCTCTAGATACTTTTCTTCTCAGAATTGGGTAGTAATTTAAATTTTCGGCGTTTTCTTTTAAACCGTTGATGCTAAAGCTTACAAAACTCGATACAAAAGGATTAAAACTATCATTTGCCATGTTTGAAGATACTGTAAAGATCTAACTTTTGCGCATCCACTGTTTACGGCTTCGTGTTCACGCATGAATTTTCACCCGTCAATCAAACTAATGGTTTTTTAATGGTTTCCTTTCTGATTCTGTTGAGATCACTTCGCGTGAATATACTAAAACAATTATTCACCTCAGGCTCAGTTAATATTGTTGAATAATCCCCTCGACTTCGTCTCGGGGATTATTCAACAATATTAACTTCGCCTTCGGCGAATAATTGTTAATTGTGAAAAGCCAATCTGCATGAGATGTACAGTCACACAGCTGGCACGTGAAAGTGTTGGACTTTGCCCCCTTTCATGGTTCGTACGTGAGGGAATTCAAGTTATCACACAGTAAACTAGTAAACAGAATTATAAAAATAACTCTTGCACACAATTTGCACATGAAGATGTTGGTCTTTGGCCCTTTTACAATTCCTACGTAAAAAAAAGGCAAATTGTTTTACTACAAAATTTTCTCAAGCGATTTTAAGAAATCACCTCGGCTTCATTACAACACCTGCAATTAAATTATGTTTCATGCAACGTCAAGGTTGATAACCTAACATTTATTAACATTTGTGAGACATTCTTTAACTCCGACGACTTATTTCTTTATGTTTTAAAACCTATTGCTTCTTAAAAGACAAGAGCCTTTTTTAGGGCATTGGTTACTAAACGAAACAGGTCTTCATAAGTCCAAGTTACTATTATAATTGTGAAAAGCCAGTCTGCATGAGATGCACAGTCACACAGCTGGCACGTGAATGTCTTAGACTTTGCCCCCTTTCGTGGTTCGTACGTGAGGGAATTCGAGTTATCACACAGTAATCTAGTGAACAGAATTATAAAAATAACTCATGCACACAATTTGCATGTGAAGATGTTGTTCTTTGGCCCTTTTACAATCGGTACGTAAAAAAAGGGAAATTGTTTTACTACAAAATTTTCTCAAGCGTTTTTAAGAAATCACCTCGGCTTTATTACAACATCTGCAATTAAATTATGTTTCATGCAACGTCAAGGTTGATAGCCTAACATTTATTAACTTCCAAGAAAATTATCAAACTGCTGAAATATATTTCTACTTGTACCATGTTACTCCACTCAATACAACAGTATCTAATTATCGTGTCAACTAGCTTCTTCCAATTTTATTCCCTAACGCTACTGTTTCTACTTAAGTTACGCATCTTTACTAAATAAAATACGTATCAGAACATATAATACTTAGTATGCAGGAAGGATGTATCATGTTGTTCACTTATTATTCTTTTTTTTTTGTTTTACCAGAACGAAAAAGGTCTGTTGAACTTTGTAAGCGAGGGAATAATATTTTTAAAGCTTGTTTACAGGATTAACAATACTCGGTACAGCTTTCACAAAAATAAGCTGCCTTTTTAAACTTCTAAAACCACATTTTATAGGGCGCATACTTTCGAATTAAAGTCTTTATCTAAATATCAATTATTGCTTCACTGGAAGAGATTTGAAAATGTATGATCTTTTATACTCTACCCAGTTGTAGCAGGTGAAACAGAACTCATACTGACGTGCGTTGTACCGATAGCCGAATTAGGTCAGAAATGCCTTGAAGCAGCATCCATACTAAAATATGAACCCTTAAACAGCTGCATCACTGTACACAGCATTTGAATCATGAAGATATTTAATGTAATTCTTCCAAACACCTGTAGCCATAATAAAAGACGAAAAAATTGTGAAGAATCAAGATGGCGGTCTCAAAGTGTCCTTGTTCGACCTTTACCAATGCCATGTTTAAGTAGATGCCAAGATCTCATTGGTTCCTAAGCATCAACTCATAGTACCTCCAACCTTATTGGCTCTTGCAACAAACATCCCAACATACAAAGCCACAAAGATACATACGCTCACACCACTGACATATGAGCTGTTTTTTCAAAATAGCTCAAAATGTTCCGGGGAAGAAAAGTAAACAAACAAGTACTTGAAATTCGCTTCTCTGACTTCCATTAACTTTATTGTCTAAAAATGATCTCAAATGAATTTAAGTCTTAAAATCCTTCAGTATTAAAATCATGACTGTTTCTCCTTGCTTTTAGCTGCCTTTAGAAAAGGTTAGGTTACTGTTGTACGTATTTAAACAAAAACGTTTGATGTGTGAAAAAGCAAGAGGTTTCAAATTACGTGTGACATGCAAATTTTACTTGCATTGGTCTGGAACAACCGAAGTTAGCGTTTGCGGTCAGTACAAATTGCAGACTGCAGACTACCTTATTATCACTTATTTTCACGCAACTTAAATCTTGCGATTTTGATGAATTACTGTTTTTTAAGGTGCAGTTGAACCTCTCGGTACAGACACCTCCCTAATACAGACAGTTTCCAACGTCCCCACAAAATTCTCATATTTTCTTTAACGAAAACCTCTATAATATGGACTCTCTCTAGTATGGGCAACAAAGACTAAATCTCAGCCCCAGAGAGTAAATTCAGATCAACTTAACCTCTTTATTACAGACACTTCGCTGATCAGGTGAATCTGCACAGGGTGGAACCAGTCTGGTTGATGAGCTATGCAAAGTGATTTCTAAAGCCCAGTCACTGTCTATACAACAATTTGCGAAAGGTGGACAGAGGAACATAACCGACTTTTTTAAGGCTTGAATAACTACAGATACATGTAGCATAAAGATCTTTTCTATTACATTTTGTACTCTAGTTACTGTTTACACTTGCAAAATAGTGAAAGACGCTTTCAGAATTGTGCTTTACGTTACAACTTTTTACCCGCAGCATTGCACTGTAGCTCGTTCGGTTATAAAACGGGGATTTGTCTGACCTGTACTTACTTTGTAGCTGAGAAGAACAATATTGTATTTTTCTATTTTTAACCATTGTAACATCATGTGCTTAAGTTAAAACACAGCTGTAAAGGCTTCAAAACAAGTAATGATGTCAGGATTTGAAGAACAAAAACATGTTTCCTAAATTTCTGAGGAAGATGCCGGGGAAAGATGACCTTGGAACGGAGATTGCGTGACAGTACGTAAGTTTCAGCTGTATTATATTGGCGAGAAAAAAAAAAGAAAACTATTTTTCTTCTCAATCTGCATTTTGTTAGCTTGTGTTATGCGGTCAAGGAAATTTGTTCAGTATTATTTCAACCTTGAACATGAAGGTGCTCTAAAAGAAAACTAAAAGAAATACGTTTGTGAGGTTTGGAAAAAAACAGGCTCCACATAAACCAAAAATTCAAAGAGTCTGATTTAAAGACCTTGACTCATTTGTACATTTTTTTATAGGAAATGTTTCAGCTTTGTTTTTCTGATCATGAAGATGACTATTATCTACCAATAGGAGCTTTGGCTTTCACATTAAGAATGACTGTACGATGATTGCATTACTTTCGCTTCTCGTCCAGTATTAAAGTTTGCATGCGATGTAGCACACTAAGTTGCACACTTGACCATGGTGTCCAGCTTTTGTTATGAAAGGTTAACACGCTTTCTGCCTGCTCACGCTTCATTGTTCTATGACGCACGCTTTATTTTTTTTAGTGTGTTGTGTGAGACAAAAGCATACAAGTATACGCTCATTAAAGTGTGCTCTAGAGTGCTTTGTAAGCTGTTAAAGTCAATTTCTTTTGTTTTTAAGTAGAAGCATGTTATGAGCATGTTATCACCTTTGTCCCTGAAATCATGGAGGGTATTAAGAACAATACTGTTACAAACAGTCATTGTAATCCTTTCAATATATTTAATATATTGAAAAGATTACAATCAAAACAAGGAAAAACTCCCTCAATGGCGAGACTTTTTCTCAAGATGCCACTTTCATCTCTCAAGAACAAAAATGATGTGTGAGGTGGATGTCTTATTTTTGAGGGGAACTGTTGATGAGGGTAGGTAGAACTAAACAGATTGATATCGAGGCAGACCATTTGACTAAACAATATGAAAATAAGTAAATACAGATGACGGAAGATACAAGAAGCTCACTAAACATAGACAACAATGAATGGAGGTTTACAAAGATGAAGTTAAGTTTCCAGGAAGTTAAAGAAGGCCAGATAAAGATAGCAGTGTGTAGAAAGGGGTGCTGTGATAAAGATAAATGAATATGAAATGTAGATGAAGCCAAAATAAATAAAAGTGAATGAAATGAAATAAAGGCTGATGAAGGTAAAAATAATAAATGCAGAAGGAAGATCACAGTGACTGAACATAGGTGGAGCCAAATAAAGAGAAAAGTTTTTAAATAAGGCAGATGAAAGTGAATAAAAATGATATAAATGAAAGTATATGAAGCTAATACGAAGCCAAACCCCAATCTTGGTGATTACTGAACCAGTGAATAATTACAGGAAGTTCTCCCAAGAAGAGAGCGGCTGATTCAAAAGAACACCTACCTGCATGGTTGACTGGTCATTCTGCTCTCCAGCTCGTCCACATAAACCACAAGGAGATTCACGTCTTGCACATCCTTTCACTGCTGTCTGTAAGTTTAACAAAAAAAAAGGCATCACATGTAGCAGGTCTTTCATAGCATTAGAGGTACCATATAAATAATACTATTCATTCAAAATTTTTCTCTGTTTCTGATTGGCTAAAATCACGTGCATAATTCATCATGACCAAATTTGATGGTTTGTACAACTTTGGAAAAACAAAATTCAAGGACTTTTAAGAACAAATTACAGTTTTCAAGGTCTAACATTTATTCAATAAATTGGTATTCTTTGACCCCCTTTTGAACACCTCACTGCCTGAAACACTCAATGACATAATTTACGATTTTTACATCTTCAGCCATGGTTGGTCATCTCTCACATTATGGTGTACTACTTTCCCTAACAACACTTCTTTGCCAATGACAAGAGTCACTGGGTATGACTTGTAGTCTGACATACAGAAATAGTGTTTGAAAGAAAGAAACACCAATGAAATATTGTTGCTTCCAGTTTTATACTGGGCATTTATTTTTGTTTCACTATACATGTACACTGTACCTTTTTTTTCCCTATGCTCTAGAATCTAATTTCCCAGAAAATGATGTCACGGAAACAAAGTAGTGTATTTCAAAGACTTACCAAGACAACTACTAAGATTCAGTCCCAGGCTCTTTCGCACTAATGAAATGGCAGCGGAGTCTGATGTGTGTAAAATGCCAACTGTAGTGATGACAGGTCTTCCATGTAGTATTGCAAAAAAAAGGCCCATTGCAAAAGAAAGAAGCATCTTTGTTAACATTTTTGATCACAAGTCTAATAAAAGTTTTGGTCTCTTTATCTAAGTTTGCAGAAAGGCAACTTGTAGTGATTAAAACCAGAAATAAACCAGGCAAAAAAATCATTTTGTGCTCATCACACTCAGCCGTCATTTCCTCTTTGGGAAAGGACCTGGGCGCCCAGAACTGGATCTCAATTTTTGCCTGGTCTCCAGGTCTCCAAAGGTGAACAGCGAACCATTGATCTACATATTTCATCGGGTCCATAGACATGGTTCATACAACTTCAGACAAACAAATTTCAAGGACTTTTCAAGCCTTTTTAAAAGACAAATTACAGTTTCTAGGACTAAGATTTTTTTAACCCTCTTTTGAACACATTATTGGCTAAAACACATCATGGAGTCATTTACGACTTTAACTTCTTCAGCCACGGTTGACCACATTATTTTATACTACTTTCCGCACAAAACCTTGCAAAATGACAGGTGGAAAAAGCTATTAAGAGTGTCAAGACTAACTTCATACAAACAAGCTGATGTACGGAAAAATACTGAGACAAGGGTATTGTTGTATGAAGGGCCACCCGCGTCTCCAAGTTCTGACCTATGGTAACATGTAGGAACTGATTGAACAAATTGATTGACACATCGCCATCAGGGAAGAAGTAGTTTACAAACTGGCAAAGAAGTGATGCTAATAAAAGTTTAAAAGGGACAATGCATGGAGACTTCTCCTTGGTGTAGGAGGATTTTAGTCTGATAAAGTTTTTCACAGATTTTATGAGTATTACAGAAAACGACGAAATACAGCTGACTCCAGATAACTCGAACCCTCGCTAACTCTAACCAAAATCGATTTCCCCTGGATTTCCGTTATACATTTACTGTAATTTTACCCTCAGTAACTCGAAACCCTCAAAAACTCCAACCTCCTGCTAACTCAAAGTAATTTTTGTTTCCCCTCAGATCTTTTCTGGATAATTTTACTCTCGATAACTCGAACCATGTTTTGAGCCCTTAAGAAGTTGGAAAAAAACAGTGTACTGGCATGCGAAACATTGAATATTGAATTTTTTATTGACATGTTGTAGGCATATAATTTACTGGTGGAGGCTGATGTTGTTTGTCACAAATCTGACATGAAACAGCTCTACTTGTCGCATGCTCTATTTAAGAAATGTTTTGTTACGTTACGTTCTGATTTATAATCTAGAAGTATCTTTCAATTGTCACTTAACCTTTCTACAATTGAATGTGATTAAAATGTTCACTGTACAGTAAAAAGTCGTAATAAGTCCAGTAAAAACTTTTTTCCTTACTCCTGGCTATTTTCTTCGAGCTCCCGATAACTCGAACTCCAAGTGTAGTGACCTCCATCAGTGCACTAGTAATTTCTTCTGACATAACCATACTGGCAGCCAAGGTGACCAAAAAGTTTAAATTGGCAACCAAAAATTTTCCTCTAGTTGCCAGCTGGCACGTAAATGGAAAAGTTAATTTCAATCCCTGAACTGCTTTGGTTGTTCTGGCAGAAATTTCTGGAAGCAATGGATGAGTGCTGTTTTTCATAACAAAATGTTCCAAATGGAAATTCCTGAATTTCTTCAAAGCAACCTTTAATACCAGTTTCAGACCTTGCAGACCACTTAATTTCCCGCTTAATGGAACTGATTTGTTCAAATAATAATCATGATTCTGGTACAAAATTTACCAGCCCTGAATTTTGTGTACGTACCATTTTGCCCAAACCTTGAAACGACCGGTTAGCCATGTAAATGGTAAACAACCATACAAATCACCCTAAGAGCCCATCCGGTGTGCAAAGAAAGTAGTGTCCAATAGCCCCGGGTTAGTTGATTTTGCTATCGGGCTAGTGAATTCTGTTTTTAACTTGCCTAGCGGGCAAATGACGTGTTTTGAGGAAATATATTCGAATGGCCGAAGAACTGCGAAATCAATTCGGCTCGTCAAAAATCTTTGGGGTTGAATGACGTCTGGGCTAGTAAATGCTAGCTTCAGCTTGGCCGAATGGCAAGCTGTAGAAAAGATTTTCTTTGCACTTTGCCATCTGGTTAAAACAAACGTGAATGTATCTCCTGGGAAAGAGATGGTGGTCTTTAATGAGAGGTGCAGAGAAGTTTGGTTCAACTAAAGTGAACAACCAACTAACACCTATAAAACTGCCAAGCACCTTCCTACTAAGCAAAAAACCCAAAGTAAAAACTGCTTGGCTAGTCTACTGCAAAACTTACACCAGTATAGCACCAAATAATTACCTTGTGTCATATGCATATTGGTTGAGCTTTCTCAACAAAACACAAGCATTCACTGTCTCAAGGAATGATTAAAATTGTGAACTACTAACTTTAATTTTTTATGCACAAGCGTTCCTTAGCCTACCTGTTCAGAAAAAGATGCCTTCCCGTCAATGAATTTATTACCGCCATTTCGGTTGACCACATGTGTTTGAAACCATCGAAGTTCTGCGAGCCATGCACACTGTAAAGGTCTTACACTGTTCCCAGACGTTTCGCAGCTCTAAACGTGATAACATTCAGGTTTCTTTGCTTCAAGAATACGACAGAACGACTTTCAAATTTAAAATTCAATAATTGGCCTCCATATTTCGGCTAACACGGCGGGAAGGAATAAAATTTGCAATTCAAATTAGTTAATCCAGACCACAGGTTACCCAAGCGTAATTCGACGTACGGCATGTTTGCACAAGCGTAATTCTTAGCGGCCCTTAACCTACCTACAATAGCCTAAGTACCCTGCGTTGCAGCCGGCCCACACACTCGTCTAAACCTTTTGTATGGTCCTATACAGAAGGTTTAGAGCGTCTGCGACACAGGCAAGATTTCTGTGAGGGGGATATTTAAAGACCGATCCACGTTAAAACGGGCAAAATAGCTCTAAGTCGAAAGAGAGGGTTAGTGTAAACATCCTTACATAAGCCAGCTCTGTAGCCAGAAAACGTTGTATAACTGGGAACGATGTCAGCAAAGGTCAGAAGCAGCTGCCCTAAAAACTATTATTTTATGATCATTTATCTGTTCGGATTTCTTAGGGGAACTTTGGCCGTCTCAGTAGAACGTTTTAGTGACTTTTTTTTATTATCTCAAAACTGTTATGATCATCACTCAGCGGATGTAACAATCGAGATTATAAGTGTACCCATAACGGATTCGTAAGTGACCTACTTTTAAGTGAACACTTAAGTGCAGGTTTTAAGCAGCCGGGACCAGGTGCTTAAGACATTTTTTAAAGGCCGGAACAGTTAACATAAAACTGGTGCAGTGGAGTTTTCTTTTGACATAATATCCGTACCGTACTCAAAGTACTATCTAACAAGTGGAAGGTAATGAATTGTAGTTACAAGACCCCGGATAGTTGTGGACCTGATCTATTTATGAATCAGATCCCGCGACCTTCTTCATCTCAAGCCTCTTATTCTTTGTTGTCATCATCAACATCATCACATTTCCTTTCTCTGTTGTTCTAAACGCACTAGTGAAGATCGCCGTGAAAACCAAATCTCGACTCAGATCGAGACACTAAGCCGAATATCTTACTGACATTGTTAGCGTCGGATGACTAACCAACTTTTATCGCCGTCATAATACTGCTTCTATCTGATCATCCCCATTGGGGATTGCTTGTTAAATGTTCTCCTGTTTACATTGCCCATTCTGATGAGATAGGATAACGATCGAGTTACGAGTCTTAGCGTTAGGGTTGAGTAAGTTTGAGTTAGGTTTGAGTTACCGTTTTTTTGTTCAAACTCTGTGCATGAATGTGAATGATGGCAAAGATTGTCGGCGTTACACATATCAAGTGCGTAAATTCAATACAACTTTTTCTTTTTTAAAATTTTACAAAAGGGCAAGGGTGCCGACAGCCGCACCCCCCTCCCTCCCCTCCCCTCCCATGCCTCGGAATCCCGCCTCCTGGAACCGGGCCGGGCCGTGTTGCATAAAATGACCGTAGCGATAACGGGTATACGTACGTGTACTCGTAACTTATTAAAGTGAGTTGCATTGAATTACTTAAGAGGTCCACTTTAAAAGGGAATTCACTTAAGTGTCGTTTATGCAACAGAAATTGCGGGCGTTGCATAAAACTTTTTTACGGGAAAAATAGCACGTACCTATCTAGAGGGACCTATCTAGAGCCCGTATCCTAAATATTTTTACCAAAGTTTATGAGATCTTCTACTGAGAAGTGATTCCGTTCTAAAGCGCTTCGTTAACCTCTGATGTAAACTTTAAAGCCGATAAAGACACACCGTGGAATCCAGAATCCAAGACTGTCTTTGAATAAATTATCCATGGGGCGAGAAATAGAAGAAAAACGTCGGTACTTCTATGAAAACGTGACTTGCCGGGCTCCTGAGAAAGACGCCGGACGCGGCACAGAAGTCATGGAGATCGAAGATTTCTCATCCTTCGCTATCTTTGTGACTGTGCTTCTTTCTTTAGTGGCTATCATCGCAGTACCTGGTAATGGGCTCGTTCTGGGTATCATTGTGCGGTTTAAAAAGCTTCGAACCTTTCCGAACATTCTGATTGGCAATCTGGCGTTGATCGATTTTTTCAACGCACTCATGAACGTACCTATGTACATACTTTGGCTTGTTGTGGATGTCAAATGGTTTACTGGAAAGACTTTGGCGATAATGTCGCTTTTTCTATGCCACTTTTTCATCCTCCTTAACATCGTCTCCACGCTGGTTCTGCTCGGAAATGCGTTTTTGGCGATAGAACTTGACCTGAAATATTTCACCTGGAAGACGACGGAAAAAGCAATGACAATAGTCACGGTTGTTTGGGTGGTCTGTCTATTCGGCACTGGTTTGTTGACGTGGTTACATTGGGATATGGATCTTCAAGATGCTCCTCTTTCCAAATATCGCATTGCCTTCTCACTTAAATCCCAAGGATGCTTGACAGCAATCATGGCATCATTCATAGTCACTTCAATCGTATTTGGAGTCCTGACTTTCCAGTCAATTCAAAGGAAGAAACGGCAGGTAAGATTTAAGCCTTTTTTTTAAAGAATTCTTATATAGCCCCTATTTTGCACATTGGAACTATTTCAGGTTCATCGTTATTTTCACTGGTAAACTACCCGTAGAAAATGTTTGCAATGATGCTCTGAATGATCACTATTTATCTCCAAAAATAAAAAAAACTATCAACTTTAGTTATAAGCAAACAAAACTACACAGACCCAATACGATGGTCGTTCGAAAATGATCACTGATGTTCAGAGAAGAGATTTTAGGGGGCCGTGGGGGAAGGAGGGCAGTCTAAACATCAGTGCAGTCCCCAAGAAATCAACTCCGGGGAAATTTGCCTGCATTCGACATTTTCAGCGAATTGGAATAAACGCGAAAAAGTTTCAAAAACGCTAATTCCTTTTAAATGTGACGTTTTCGCTGCCGTCGCCGTCGTCGATGCTAAAACTCCCTTTTGTGTTCTGGGGAGGCTGGGGAGGAGGAAAATAGAGAGTTTTTTGATTATTGCTATTCAGTTTTATTATACCCACCGGAAGCCGCTCTGCGGAGGAGAGAGAGAAGCCAAAGTACATTAGCTGAACCTCACCTGACAGACCAGACCACTGTTTAGGGTGATGTTAGCACTGGACATGCGAAAAATTACTATGGTTTGTCCTTTTTATTTAGAGAAAGAAGTTGAATCTACCTCGACTTCAAGCTGATACCAGACTTCAACAGGATATTCAGGCAACCAAAACTATCGCCATTACTGTACTCGCATTCCTGGCGTGCTATATTCCGTCCGTTTGCATTGGGGCCTGGGTTCATCCCGAAGCTGATGCCACCGTTATGCCTTGGCCTGGTCACGTGGCCTACCTAAGCATGTTCCTATCCAGCGGGATCAACCCTATCATCTATTGCTACCGAGTCAGAAGATTTCGTCGCGCATTGAAACAGCTTCTTAACGATCCCTGCGGAAAAACAGTTTTCCAAGAGGCGGACCAAGATCAACGACTCAAAGAAAATAAGCTGCATCACAGTTCAAGAGGAAAAAAATCGTGGATAAATTTGACGAGGACAGACTCCTGCTGTTTCGAAATTCAAGCCGCTGCACGAGAAGAATGGCTCTTACATTTCAAGTGCTCGAAACGAAGGAAAGCAGTAAAAAACAAGAAAAAGAATGTGGGCGGCCTGTGTGTAATCAGCCCATGCCCTTGTCAATACAGAAGTCACGATCTCGCGCATGGGTGGAGAACTGCTCAATAAAATCTAGCACGTCTAGAGAAACTCAGTCTGGCAAAGTAAGTCCAACACCCAAAGAGGATTACACCCGACATGAAGTAATTGTAGAGGTACACCCAGTACCTTACGACAAACCACTTAAGCGGAAAAGGGTAAAAACGACAACGCTAAGTGAAGATTATACGAGAAAAGAAAGCAATGGAAGAGTACACACACAGACCACTGACGAACTGTCAAAGCAGAAAATTACAGAAAGCCAGGGGTACATTAACAATCAAACAGTACAAAAATGCACTGAAGAGGAAGACCAAAATCAGAAGGAAAACCAACAAACTAGAAAAATATAGAGTCTTATGACCAGTTTACTTGGGAAGTTATAAATATACCTATTAATCAGAAAAAGAAATCTGATAAAGTAATTATTAACTAAAGTGTCTAAATCATAATAGCATCACCTCTGATCCAACATTCTGTCGGATGTTCTCAATAAGCATTTTGCTTCCATAGGGCATTAAGTAGCATTAAAAAAAATTCGACATTCCGTAGAATTTTCACAATATCTACCTAGACTATCGTTCTCCGAATCTTTTGCTTTCAGCCCAGTTTTGCCAGGTGAAATAGAAGTAGAAATAAAGTCTCTTCCTCTAAATAAAGCAACGGGCTTGTACTGCTGTCCTGTCAGAATTCTGAAATCTGCTAGTCAGCTTCCTTCTTAGCCCCTGGCCTCAATCATGAAAAGGTAAGTTGAGAGCTGCATTTACCCTTCAAAGTTAAAACTTGCTAAAGTTGTACCAGTTTTCAAGAGTGAGGATGAATTAGACCCAAATAACTACAGGCCAATTTCTCTCCTGTCAATATTTAATCGCGTCTTTGAAAAACTAATATACAATCCGTCGCTTAAAATCGTTACTAGATAAACCACAGTTATTAACTAAGGATAAACACGATTTATTGTACCAGTGTCAGTATGGCTTCCAGAAAAAATGTTCCACTCAACATACTTTTATTGATATTGGTATTAGAATTCAGCTTAACATTGTCAAGACACTTTTCTCTTGTGGTATATTTATAGACCTGAAGAAAGCGTATGGCACAGTCAAACCACTCAATCTTATTGCAGAAATTTGAATGTTACAGAATCCGAGGAGTCCTTAATAACTGGTTTTCCTCTTATCTAAACGATCGATACCAAACTACTCAGGTTGGTTCCCATGTTTCTAGGAAAGAGCGATGTCTGTGTGGTGCTCCGCAAGGATCAGTGTTGGGACCATTATTGTTCTTGTTGTACATAAATGATATCTAAAACTCTTCTGACAAATTAAGTATTTCTTTATTTGCTGATGACACCAATCTACTTTATGCTGATAAGAACTTGAGATCACTAAGTCTTGAAATCATAGTTTTAACTATGATTTAAAAATGAGGAGTTAAGGAGTAATGGCAAACAAATTATCTCTTAATGCTAAAAAATCTAATTTCGTTATATTTAGACACTATCAAAAGCGTATTGATTATGACGTGAACATCAAAATCTTTGATTACAGCGCAAACTCTTTTGTTTCCTTAGAAAGGAAAGAATGTGTAAGATACCTTGGTCTCCTTATTGATCAAAGTTATCTTGGACGCATCATCATATCATATATTTTTCTACCAAACTCAGCAGCAAATCATCAGGCATCCTTGCAAGACTAAGGCATTTTGTCCTTTCTTCCACTTAATTAAACATATATCGTTCTTTTGTACAACCTTACTTAACCTATGGTATAGCCATCTGGGGCCAAGCTGCTCCGACAAAATTGGAAAAAAAATTGATTATGCAAAATTTGCCCTTCGTTTGATTCATTTCAAACCCTTTAGGTTCCACGTTGTACCTTTGTTTAAATTATCTAATGTTCTTCCTCTTAATCTTCTTTATTTTAAAACAATCTGCCCTATTATGCCCGATGTATTCAATAATGTAACGCCTCCAATCGTTTCTAACTTATTTACTTATTCTTCTTCTAACTTATTTACTTATTCTTCAAAGCTACATCCTCATAATACACTTAAGCACTCGAGAACGGACCATATGAAAAACTCCTTTTCAAGAATTGGTGCAAAGATATGGAATAGTATTCCGGGCAGTGATCATGCTCTACTTAAATATAAATTTAAGGATACCCTACAGAGTCGGCTACTGGATATTTTGATACAGGAAGATACTTATGTTGGCGTGCGTACTTTAGTTCACATATTTAGTAAATATTGAATTCTCAGTTTAATTAAATTTTCAATCATACATTGTTTTATTTACGTATTTTGAAATATACGAACTCACTGTCTTATTAATTCAATATGTTGATGTTCGTGTATCTGTTTTCTGTATTGTTGTGTTTCAACCCTGTTATTGTAATTTTTTCACGTCTCCTTCCCGCCTCGATTAGCTAAGCTATTTTGCGGACAAGGATCAATGGTTATGTATCCTAAGTGTTTAATAAACTTGAACTTGAACTTGAACTTAAAGGGAAAGTCATTTAGAAGACAACCTGAAACCCCCTAAAAGAAAAGAGAAAGTCCAGCGTCCAGTGAAGCTTGCAATAGCGATCTTTGTAAAGGAGAAGCAGTTCCAAGAGAAGCTATTAAACCCAGAGGGGGTGGGGGGGGGGGGGGGGAGTGCCAAATAAGGCATAAGGCCAAATAAGGGAGAGCCAAATAGGCGTGGTACGTTTCCAGAAAATCCCAGCCATAAGCTTCGCCGCGTATAGGTCCATCTCCCTGGTAAGGCAAATGCCTTTACATGTAGAGTTTCGATTCTTTAAATTGACAGAGAACGACTCCAAACTTTATCTATATCATATCGATGGCCTAACTAAACAATCCCTAGCAATCAATCAATCAAACAATCCGTAGCAGTGGTAGTGTTAGAGGTAGTGGTAGTGGTGGCAGTGGCAGTGGTAATGGCAGGGGTAGTTTCTCAATCATGCGCCTCTCTGAATGATACCTGCATGGGCAACGCTGTTACTTCTACCGCCTAAACCCAGTTAGTGATAACAAACTTGCAATTTAACCCCTTAAATGAGACTAACAGCACCCCCGCCCAATTTACGTCGAAATTTCCTCACGTCATTGAGGTTTGCATGAAAACATAACCATTAAGCTTTAAAGGCAATACATTTTTTTAAATGGAGTCGGCGACTTACTCCTATAAGATGTATTTCCTGTTGTGAACCAGATTCTTCGGACGTATGTATTCTTTTTAGCCCTTCGTATCTCCACTGTCAAATCACTTTAGTTAGAAGATGTAGAGATGCTCGTCAAAAAATAAGAAAACACTCCTTAAAGGTTCCAGAATCTTGTTTCCGGGACATGACTCCAATAGACCCTCCCTTTTTATTATTATTATTATTATTATTATTATTATTATTATTATTATTATTATTATTATTATTATTATTATTATTATTATTATTATTATTATTATTTTTCATTTTATTTTTTTCCAACGTTTAATAAAGAGCAGTAAACGAATATCCTTAGACACTGCTGGAAAGCCCCCTGACAAGCTAAGAGAAGAAACCCCGCCGTTTTAATAGGGACTCCCTCCCCCGCATTCAGATCAGTCTGAATGCGGGACCATATAAACGAATCTCTAGAAATTATACCCATTTAGCCCGTTGTTAAATTTTTCGCAATACAATTTATATATAATTCGCCTGACAGATGGCTCTCCCCCCCCCACCACCCCCCTTACGTAAATGTCTCCCTATAACAAAAAAGAAAACGATTCGTTAAAATATACTCCCTCTTCCCAGCCTCCAAGCGGCGGACAGACGATTTGAGAGACTCGCACTGCAACGTTATGAAATACAGTAACTGATAAAATAAATGGATATATCTAAGTATAGAAAAACAATTAATCAAAACTGTACAGCATTTACCACGTATCCATACCTACTATACTTTAGTTTTCTCTTTTTTAACATAACAGTCCTTAACCGTACCTCTTTTTAAGTTGGAAACATTTAAATTTCCAGCTTTTTAAACTTGCATCAAGGAAAAGTAGATATGAAACCTAATATAGCAGCAAAGCTAAAAAACAATGCCTTAAGACTACATGAAATTAAAATTTAGCCTCTAGTACACAATTCACTATGACTTATTTTTGTTCTTCATCCAAACAATTAATTAATTTATTATACCATCAAAGATTTAGCCAGTTTAACTTCCAAAATTTTATCTGTTTTTGACAATTCTTACGATCGATTAACAGGTACCATGCGACAGAAAAGCAAACGCAAGCTGAACATATAAATTCGGCCGTGACGAAACATCCCAAGTCGAGATTTCTTTTTTTGAAAACTATCAGACATAAATGCATTGCGCCGTGCCATGGGAAAAGAATTCTGAATACCATCGGCTGGGAAACCAACCACAATAAAAGATTTAAGTACTTTTGTCTCTGTAAACCTACGTGCAGAAATTTTTCGCGAGCGTTTTATTAAGATGATTAAGAAAAAGGTTGAATGTCTTCGGCTATGACTTAAAACTACGCTCACTGATTTATTCGATTATCATTTTTAGTCACTAATATTTCAACGATATGCAGCTCCGGCTATCACGGGGACCACAAATGAGACGAAATTTTTCTCAAAGAGACAAAAGTATAGCAGTTTTTAATTGCTTTCCTTAATGATCCAAAAAAGTTAGAAATATATAAACGTTTTCATTGTAATGATTCCCGTCTAAACAACTTAAGCGGCATAAGTGTTCCATTCTAACCGAAGGGAAAACGTCAGCTGTACATATGGGACTACATCAGCATCATTGCTGCTCTTTGAAACATATCGCAACACTGGGAGCCGAAAGAGAGAGTTGCGCCACTGACATACCTACGATTTGCGGAGTTTGTGATTAATAAAGAGAAAAAAGGGGGTCATACACCATTTGAGAGAGTGAAGTCAAGGCGAAAGGGCAATTGAATGGCGAAGATGCGAACGAAAGCGCGCTCGCGCAATTGACCCCCACTCCATCACTACTCGCCCCGCCGCCGCATAACCAAAAACGCAGGCCAGTCGGGCCCAAGAACACTTCTCCCTAAGAGCGCGCTGTTTAAAACGCGTGGCGTAACATCGCGGCATGAATAGGCAGTCCATACTGAGATGCTACGGAAAAACACTCTGATCAACTAAGGAAATGCGACGGATCCGGATTCTGGGCCGCCGATATATCATCCTGGGAGACCCAGGGGCAGTCAGTCGGGTCGGGAGAAAAGGCGGGATGAAAGTTTTCATTACGGGTGAAAGAGCCCCTGGGTACCCACTCTATCCGAACTATTTCCAAAAATTCAAGCGGATGCCGGATCCTGATTGGGCACAAAAAATGCTTTGTATTATTGTGCCCAATCGGCGAACAGTTTCTCCTGAGTTCGTTTCGTGAGTTCTTACACGACGGCTATTGTCTCGCCACACTTGCCCGGTTCGTTCACCAAGCTTGTGCGTACAAGGGAAACTTTTATTTTCTACTTTCCTAACCAGAAACAAAGGAACTACCGATGAGTTGAAAAAACGTTTGGGTTACTATCAGCAAGAGCAATTGAATTTGCCCCGAGAATATTCTGTTTCTGACGGATCACAATTAAGACGCGGCGACGATGAGAAATTCAAATACGTAATAGCTTGACAAGGCAAAACAACAACTTTGCACGTGCATCACGCTTTTTTGTACATTTCTTTGCCGTCAACTGCACGACTACCCGTGAAAATGCCTAATTTCACGTTTTGTGAAGGACGTAAACAATCAATAACAAAATTCATTCTCTTCATGAACTTGGATATGGTTGATAGAAATTCATCTCCAGAAGAGTTCGCTTGCATTTGACAAAGTAAGCGAGTTGGATCAGATGGGGATATTATATCAAACTGAAAGTTTACTGACTGCGAGCATTTCTTTGTGCATGAGCTAGACAAGCCATGGTCGAGACAATAGCTATGTACAAACACACGAAAAGAACCCATTGAGATGTGTTCGCCGATTGGGCACAATAATACAAAGCATTTTTTGTGCCCAATAAGGAGCCGGTATTCGCTTGAATTTTTGGAAATAGTTCGGTAAGAGTCGGTACCCAGGGGCTCTTCCGCCCTTACTTGAAAACTTTCTTCCCGCCCTTTTTCCCGACCGGACTGACTGCCCCTGGGTCTCCGAGGATGCCGATATATCTTAGTGACATTAAAAACAATGATCCATATCTCATCATCTGTTAAAAAGTCATGTCATAAATTCTCTGAAAACGTTCTTTTGATAAAGAAAGCGGCTCAACCTGCCTCGACTCCAGAGTGACGCCAGACTACAAATGGATATCAAAGCTGCCAAACTATCTTCATTGCTGTACTCGCATTCCTTGTATGTTACATTCCACCCGTTTGCGTTGTTGCCAGGACTAGTGTCAAGTCTGGCTCCAGTGACAGTGCTTGGCTTACATTTGTCTGTATTCACTTAGATCCAAAGGACCAACCATCAAAACGAAAAACCCGGGAGAGTGAAATGTGCGTTGAGGATCAAAAGGGACAGAAATTCACCGCAGAGGAGGGCATTAGTCTCCATAAGGAAAATCCAGCAAACCACACAATTTCACAACATCTTCCGACGATCGCAGACTGTACAGGTAAACTCATTGAAGAGTTAAACGTTCATCTAAAAGGTCAAAGAGAAGCAATCAGACCAGAAAATGATACAAAGTCCAACAGTCCATGCTGATTATACTGTGTAAGCCTTAAGCCTATACCGTTGCAATATAAAGATAATCACTTTGCTTAAGTAAATACCGTATTTATTCGATTAACCGCCCTGGGCGCTTATTAAATTTTTGGACCTTGAGAGTGGGCGCTTATTCGAGGCTGGGCGCTTATTAAATTTTCACCATTTTCAGCAAGTGAAGTATGTTTATTTTGCAACAAAACAATAAATGCTAATAACAAAACGCGAAGAAGTAACAAAGCAAGGTTTCTGTAAAATACTCTGAAAAAAGAATCAGTCCTCGGGGAAGTCTCTTATTGGAATCTATTCACTTAAGTGGGTGGGGTGGGGGTGAGCGCTTATTTGAGTTTGACTGAGGGGAGGAGGGGGTGGGCGCTTATTCGAGGCTGGGCGCTTATTAACTTTTTCTGCCTTTAGGATGGGCGCTTATTCGAGGTGGGCGCTAATTCGAGGTTGGGCGCTTATTCGAATAAATACGGTACATACTTGCTTTTTCACTGATTTTACGTGTTCGATGAAACAACCGTGAGTATAAGAAGAAAAGTTATTATTATTGTTGTTGTTATTTTTCTTTTTTTTTATGCGAGAACCAGCGAAAAGAAACATTTGCGCACGTCTTAGAACTGCTTTTTGCCCGTCGCGAAGGATTCAAATTTGACATTTTATGCCATTGAGCTTGCGTATGTCAAGAGACGCTTTTCCGCATGTGAAAAACAGATTGCTGTACTGGTGGAAACGAACCTGTCGGTATACTCTGGGACCGCCACCATGTATTTGTTCGTCTTCAAGAGTTACCCGCCTAACCATTACCATAATCACCTTATTGAACAAGCTTGTTCAAATAGAGATTTATTATCCAGGCCAGAGAGCTTTTCAGGCGAGAAAAGCGGACGATGCCGAAGGGACAAGATTGGTATAACTTAGTCGCTCGGGCAGCCAATCAAAGCACAGGATTCGCTTCACCTTGCCTCCTCGCGGAACAAGCGATATAATATAAAAAGAACTATCCTACCAGCTAATCTATTTAACAATTATTCCACGACTGCGCCTTGGATTTGACATGTTAGATCATCTCATATTTAACAAGCGCCAGTGGAATAATTGTTTTATTAAAAAAGCCCACAAAATATCGAGAATTCTTCCCGAATGTATTTGAAACAACAACCGATATTCAGATTGTTTCTAATTTCGAGCAGACGCGTACAGTTGCCATCTTTGGAGAGTATGGTATAATGCCTCATATACTATGATGACTAAGCCAATCAGAGCTCTAGAAATGCAATATCCAATGATTTAGTTTTTAATAAAAGTGATTATAATCCACCAAGAAAGTAAACCTGCTAAATTGCTTAAAAAACGTAGCGGAAACGGTTAGAAGAACAGATTCCTTTTTTGGTTTTAAATTCGTCATTTTATGTGTATTACCAAGGCCTTCCGAAGATGATAAAAAAAACCGTTAAAAATAATAATAATAAGAAATGAATGTACAGGAAACAATAAAGGAAAACTGTAGAGTATTTTCCATGAACGAAAACATACTTTATTTTATCTACTCTTGTTTTAACTTGACCGCCATTAACTGTCACATTTCTTAACTGAGAAACATTTAAATTTGCAGCGTTTTAAAAATTGGACAAGGAAAAACAACACTAAATGAAACATTAGATTGAAACGAAAATAAAAGACAATGAAATAAACAATAGCGTCCGGTTGATAAAACTAACTGACTTCGTTTTGTGTCTTATAAAAGGCTAATTTATTTTCAAAGCATCAATAATTTACCTTCGAAAATTCTATCTGTTTTTTCATAAGGCTGATTTACATGCACCACAGGAAGGCGAACGCAAGCTCTCCATGTATTTTTGGCCGTGACGAAAAACACAGATTTCTTTTTCTTATTAAAACTATAAGATATAAATCCATTTTGCAGTGCCATGGGAAGAAAATTCTGAATAACATCGGCTAGGAAACAGACCACAATAAAAGTTTTACGAACTTCTATTCATAAAGTTTAAGGCTCGTTAACTATATAAACGTTTTGATTGTGAGGATTTCCGTATAAACAACTGAATTGGTATAAGTCTTCCATTCTAACAGAAGGGAAAATGTCAGCTGCACATGGGACTACATCAGCATCATTGCTGCTCTTTGATACATATCGCAACACTGGGAGCCGACAGAGACAGTTGCGCCAAGAAAATCATGGAAGTCGAAGATTTCTCCTCCACCATAATCTTCTCGCTTGTAATACTGTCAATAGTGACTATCTTTGCTGTACTTGGTAACGGGTTCGTTCTCGGTATCATTGCTCGCTTTAAGAAGCTTCGCACCTTTCCAAACATTCTGATTTCAAATCTGGCGTTGGTCGATTTTTCCAACGTACTCATCAACGGACCTTTATACCTGCTTTGGGGTGTCTTGAAAGTCAAATGGTTTACAGGGAAGACACTGGCGATTATCTCGCTTTTTCTGCTCCGCCTCTTTATGTTCCTAAACGTCGTCTCCATGTTAGTGCTGCTGGGAAATGCTTTTCTAGCGATAGCACTGAACCTAAAATATTTCACCTGGAAGACCAACGAAAAAGCTTTGGCCATAGTGCTGGGTGTGTGGATGGTCTGCGTTACCAGCGTGGTTATATCCTTATATCCCCATTCTGATACCGACCTTCAAGATGCTTCTGTATCCACATATCGTCTTGCTTTTACGAGTCAAAGTAATGTGCTTTTAACAGTAATCGGCGCGTCGTTCGTCGTCACTTCAATACTACTCGGCGTCATGGCTTACTGCGCTATTCAACTGAGGAAACGGCAGGTAAGAAGACAGAGGGTAAATTAAATGGTCCGCTTTTATTTTCGACAACTTTTGCTAAAATTTTTATATTTCATGCTTTACGGACGTTAGCACGTTAACCGTTAACTATTCCTTCGCATGTAAGAAGAAAAACGAAACTCTTCACACAGGTAGAATTTTTTTATCATTTAGACGAAAAAGAAAGAATAAGTAAAGAAATGGATTTAAGGAGAGAAAAAAAGTGGGTCACAATACCACTTCAGAAAGTAAAGTACAGTGAAAGTTAAGATATGGCTGTAAGGCTATAGCTTGCGTAGCTGGCGGTTTTGTGTTGAGAGCGCGCAAATGAGCAGCGAAGCCGCGAAAGCGCGGGCGAACGAGCGCGGTCTCATTCTCCTTGCAGCATCACCGCACGCCATTGCCAACATAACTGACAGCTAAGCAAGCTAGCCGCAATCCTGTACATTTCTCCCTTATTGAGCGCGGTGTAAAACTATAAAACGGGTGGCCTGACATTGCGGCATGCATACACAGCCCGTACTGAGATGCTATTGAAAAATTCTGAGCAACTTAGAAAATGTAACGGTTCGGGATTCCAGGCCGCCGGGATAACATGAAACTGAAAACAATGTTTCATATCTCTTCAACCTCTAGAGGCCGCCCAGTAGCATTCATTTCTCAAGTTATCTAAAACCTTTTTCACTTACAGAGAAAGCGGCTCAACCTGCCCCGACTACAAAATGACGCCAGACTACAAATGGATATCAAAGCTGCCAAAACCATCTTCATTGCTGTAGTCGCATTCCTTGTATGTTACATACCGCCCGTTTGCGCTGTAGCCATCTTGACTAGTGTTAAGCCCGAATCCAATGGTAGAACTTTGCTTGGTCACTTTGCAAACCTTGCCATGCTCATGTCGAGCGGGATTAATCCCGTCATCTATTGTTTCCGGGTCAGAAGGTTTCGTCGCGCACTGAAACAGCTTTTGAATGATCCCTGTGGAAAGACTCCTTTCCAAGATTCCGACCAAAAGCTACGATTCAAACACAATGTTCCAAACCAGAATGCAAGGAAAATGGGCCTCTCAGCACGAAGGTTTGGAGAGCAGGAAAAAGGTGGAAGTGAAGATGAGGTATGTGGATTAGACGGCGTACCTTATCTGGTCAGGGCTTTGTCATCGGAAAAGCACCAATCTGAGAACATCCCACAGTTAACAAGGGTGGAGAACCACCCCAGAAACTGCGCAGGGACATGCTCCGGGGTTGAGAGTCCAGCACCCAAAGCAGACTACACACGCCATGTAGTCACAGTGGAGGTACACCCAGTACCTAACAACAAACCACTAAAGCAGAAAGTAGCGAAAAAGCCAACAACAAGTGATGTTTACACCAGAAAGGAACACCTTGTCCGTATTCATTCAAATTCAAAGGACAAACCTTCAAAACGAAAAGTTGGCCCTGAGAATGACATTTACGTTAAGAATCAAACAGCGCAAGAATTCACCGCAGAGGAGGGTATTAGTCTCCACAAGGAAAAACCAACAAACCACACAATTTCACAACATCTTCCGACCTGCGCAGACTGTACAGGTCAACTCACTGAAGATTTAAACGTGGAACCGAAGGAGAGGCCATCAGACCAGAAAATGATAGAAAGTCCAACAGTCAATGCTAATTATATTGTGTAAGCCTTAACTGTATCCTGTTGCGATATAAGGATGATCGCTTGTGATTGAGTATATTTATGCTTTCCTTTCTCACTAATTTTACATTTACGATGGAACGACCGTGAGCCTAAGAGGAAAAGTCAGAAGACTACAAACTTGATTCTTTTGATTGTTTTCTCTTATGTACTATTGTTATGTCACATGAACACGGGTTAACTGACATTTGACATTTTATGCCTTTGCGCCACCATGCATTTCTCCATCTTAAAGAGTTGCCCGTCTTGTACAAAGCCAAATGCATGATAGGAAATAACAATAAACGGCAAGTACCAGCTCTAAGTTTTCGTGTTAGAAAGGTATCCAGTTTGCAGGAAAGTCCGCTGAATTGACTTCACTGCATCAGTGTAAGCTTTCAGTTCAAGAAAATCTATTTTCAGTCTCGATTTCCACGGAGCTGAAATTGAACAAGTTAATAATGTTATGATGAAGCCTAAGTCAAGTCCCATTTAAACGAGCGGCAACGTTCGTACACACGTAATCGGTCGTAAACGAGTATTTTCGTGAGAAGTCTCCGGAGTGGATAAGTAATTAAGAACGTTAAGCAAATAAGACCATCACCTTTTTAACGTGCTTTGATGCTAACAAGCTTCTATTGCTATAAACGTTTCTACTCTTCTAGCGACGATATGCCCGAAAATTTGGGCAAGAATGCAGAAATTCTAATTCCGGTTGCTGTCTGTCGCTCAAAAACTCCTTTGCGTATGGTCACAGTTAAATAGATAAGTTGTTCTGGATTACTATAGGATTGTGAGAAACAACACACCTACTCGTACCACTCCCCTGACCCAACGTTAACACTAACTTCCCTCTTAAGGCGAAATGATGGGTTAGGGGAGAGCAGTTTCCCAGAATGTTATCCTAATTTTTCTCGTGACTACAACCGTAAACCCATAAGGCTGTACGCGTTTACAAACCTAACTAGACTGACGTTGTACATACAGCCTAACAAAATAAGAAGCGAGAATCTTACCGGTAATATGCGATGAGACAATTAGAGAAAAAAGAACTAAACTAACCCGTTATGACAAAGAACGATTCCGTTGAACGAGATGAATACCACAAAAAATGGGCGTGGCCAATTAAAATCCCAGTTAACAAGCGTCACAGGGGTTAAGATCCAGTCCAACTCTCTGATAACAAATATAGAGATTCAGTTTATGAATTCCGTCAAGATAATAGAAAGCAACTTTATACTTCATTTTATTACATAGAGATGCTATATCATTGAGTCAAAAGCATGGCAGTATGAATGTTCTTTAGAGGCGTAACAAGAGTTCAAAGAAATAACAGAGTGGAAACATAAAGGAGGCCTGGAACTACCGAACATCTATACGATGTAGTTCTCTTGTCACGTGACCGTCTTAAGGTAACATTTCTGCTGTGCAATCACGCACTTTTGACTGATACAGACTGAGCGATCCAGCCGAAATATTTTAGAACAAATCTATTACATTACCAGTCTAGTACTTCTTTAAACTTATGTCAACGAAGAGTGAAATGAACGGTTGAAGAATGAAGTAGGGATGAGTTAAGCAAATCAAGTTATGACACCGAACTGGTTTTTTGTTCTTTAGCAAATCAATGAAATGCGTGGCTTATACTTGAGCTCGTTGTGGAAATTAAATTTATGGAATTAAGGAAATATTAATAATCACAAGAGTTCGGGCTTCAGGAGTAATCATTGATCGTTTATTGCGACAGTGCTGTTTCGTATGGTCGGAAATTGTAGGACCACACTCATCAGGCAACTTCAACGATTGACCGTTAAAATTAAAAGCTGGCAGTAAAATATAGGGATGCGTTAAGAGATAGTATCTAGGTAACAGACGGATTGTGTCTTAGTTACGTTACTCTAGAGTTTTGAAGTACATATCTGTTTCTGTGAATTAAGGAAATAAATATTGGAAACAAGAACTGATGTTCCGGGTATGTCTCCAAGTAATATTATCCGCAGATGTTTACTTTGGTCAGCTATCAAGCCATTAAAGTCAAGCCATTAGTTCTGACTTTTGTTTTTAAAAACGACTCATTAGTCGAACAATTCGTACTGACTTTGTTCGTTTAATTTTCTTTGTAGTGAAGAGTATATGAAATTGTTGTTGTGAATAGTAAGCAGATATATATCCGTGGGCCTCAAATGAGAGAAAATACATGCATGTCTTCTTGCTTTAAAGATGCACTTTTATTTTGCTTTCCCTATAAGATCGTTTTTAAGCAGATGCAGCGCGTGAACCCGAATTGAAAAGGTGCCGATTTGGTCAAGTCTCTATAGATTTTGAATCCGATGCCTTGTAAATTCGCAATATTTTGTAGTGTAAACAATTTGTCCAACTTATCCGGATACTTTTCCGCATTTGATCTCACGAGTTTGCAGTAAAACCAAAATGGAACTATCACTTTCATGAATATGGGGTGCCTTAGCAACGACGACGGCGAGAGCCGGGAACGGGAACGTCCCTAGCTTTCGCGTTTATTTCCGTCAAATCTCTGAAAATGGCAAATATAGGTGAACTTGAGTGAGTCTTGAGGACCGCACCCAAGTTCGGACTCAAGAAATTGAATTTGTCCCTGTGTTCACGTCCCCCAAAAAACGTCACAAAAGGAAATTTACAGTGGTTTTCGTACAGGTTGTAAAGAAAAGCGCGCTGGACAAGCAAAATTTGTTGTTTTTTCATTGACTTATTGGGCTCATTGCCGTCGCCGTCACCGTCAGCTTCGTCGTTGCTCCCTGGATTTATCGATGTGCGTCAACGGTTAGGAATCCGAACAAGGTTTCAGTAAAAACGGCTGCCATCTTTTCACTAGATATACAGGGTGTCCCAAAAGTTCGTTCCTCTAATTTCATGCACTATAACTTTTGATCAAAACTTTATTTTTACATGAAAGTTCAAGAAGATGTTTCTCTCTCTATCGGGTACATGTATTCAGAATTTCAGTAACTTGCATGCCCTTTTTCTTTTTTTTTTTTTCAAATATTACTTTCTGTAGCCTTTGCGGAATGGCGTCGGATAGAGCGTGTAGACCCACAGATGATCCATTTTGAGCTTTTTATCACCTGGTGCGCACCAGCGAGTTCAACCCCCAAACAATAATTGTTTAGTTTCGGCAGTAGAAGAAAAAATATATTTTGGGCATTCATCCAAAAAAGATAATCATCCCGGCCCTCTTCCGCAGCAAGGCTTCTGTACTTCTTTACAAATTTGAGACGAGCTGGGCATTACTTGGCAGACTAAACAGAGATTTTTTTGCCATCTCAGGGCCTCTAATTTTAAACATTTTAAACAGCTTTTCATGACCCTTTCTGGACTTGGTTTGCTAACTACGTGAGTCGTCGAGTCTCCTATTTTGTATCTAGCCTTCTTTAAAACTATTTTAGCTGCTTTGTTCAGGACTTTTGGTCTTCTCCTTCGTTTCTTGCCTTCAATACCTTCACTTCTCCATGCTCATTTTACCACCCGATTTCGGATTTTTCCAGTTTTTTTAGCAGTTTCTACAACAGATGAGCCAGTAAATCGAAGTATACATGCTCATGCTCTCACGTAGCTGAACGTTTTTGCGTTAAGGAGTTTATCTTTCGTGATATTCACAAAAAACAAGGAAGGAGCTCGAGCAATTCGGGCTATAAAATACAAAAAATATGTGGCTGGAAAATATACTCGCCCACGCACACCTTTGGCGCGGAAGAACACAAATCGAATATTCGAGTCAAACGGTGGCACAACAAGTATGAAAATAGTGAATATGATTGAAAGACACAACTTTTGTTTAAATGAGTTGCTTACCAAGTCCAATCATACTGAAATACAGACTTATAAAGTAGAGGAACGAACTTTTGGGAGACCCTGTATATGTTATCAAGATTCGGTCCACTAATGAATTACTTCGTTTCTCTGGAAACCCACATTTGGGTGGAGAGGGAAAAAAAAGTCAGTTGTTTTAAAAAACAAGAAACAGCCAGAGTTTAATGAATTGAGGCAAACTGTGCTCTTAAAATAATTATCTTTAGATATTTTGCTTTCTTTTTAGAACTAACTTTTTATTTTTTATTATTAAATCATTACTATTTATATATTATTTTCATTTATTTTTGTGCACGACCTTCTCAGCGTACGGTGCGTACAGGTAGCTACGCCCCTGTGAATAAATGATTTTAGTAAAATCCAACTAGTGGTCTATCATCAATGCCGCGTTCTAATTGGTTGAGCTACTAATAGGCTATATGTTATAGCCCACTAGTAGCGAAAAGCGCCGGCTTTGAAAACCAAAACAAAGGCTGAATCACGTTTTGCTAGCTAAAGTTGTTTTGTCTCGATGTTTTTGACTAACTAGTTGGATTTTACTAAAACGATTATTCCTCTCGTCCTCATGGCCTCTGAGTCAATAGCCTCAGAGCCCATTCGGGCTCGAGGAATAATTGTTAAGTATTATTATCAGTGAATGAAAATATATCAAATGATTCATATTTTGAACTGTGGATAAATCTATGAAACTATGAAAGTGGAAATGATCGGCCTCGCTGTAGAATTTCATTATTATCAGTGCTGAATGCTACATGTTATATAAGCATCACTGACAAAGCTTTTTTGGTTTTCATGGACCGAAAAAAAAAGATAACGAGGCCAATATCAAACCATCTTGATCGAATAAACTTGTTCAATAAATTAAAGGATTTATCATAAACGGGCCAGAGAGCTTTTCTAGCGGGACAACGCGGGCAATCCCGAGAGGGCAAGGTAAGGCCTAACTTTAATAGACACTTGGGGAGCCAATCAAAACCCTACCGGGTAATCTGTAAGACGTTACAATCCACCAAGAGAGTAACCTGCTAAATTGCTCACAAAATGTTGCTGAAAACGACCAGGAAAACAGATTCCATATTCTTAGACTTGAACATGTGTAAGATTAGCTTTTATTGGTTTAAATTCGTCGTTTTAAGTGTATTACCAAGTCCTTATCCGAAGATACTACAAAAAAACCCGTTAAAGATAAACAAAATGAGTGTCGGGAAAACAATCAATGAAAACTGTAGTCAGTAGAGTAGTTACCATGTACCCAAACCTACTATATATTGATCCGTAACTCTTTTTAAGTAAAAAAAAAAAACATTTCAATTAGCAGCTTTTAAAATTTGAAAATAAATTAGCCTTTTATGAGAAGCACAAAAAGAAGTCAAATAGTTGTATCAACCGGACGCTAGATTTTTATTTCATTGTGTATTATTTTTGTAACGTTTCCTTTAGTGTGTTTTTCGTCGTTCAAATTTAAAAACATTTAAGATTTACCTTCGAAAATTTTATGAGTCTTTGATGATTTGTATCGGCTGATTCAAGTTGCATGTACCAAAGAAGGGTAAACGCATGCTCTACCTATAGTTTTGGCCGTGAAGAAAAACACACATTTCTTTTTCTCAACTGTTAGATATATGAACCAATGTACCATGCCATGAGAAGAAAATTGTGAACCACATCGGCTGGAAAACCAACCACAATAAAATATTTAAGTGCTTTTATTCCTTCCTGTAAACCTACGTGAGGAAATGTTTAGCGAGCGTTTTATTAAAATGATTAAGAAACAGGTTGAATGTTATGACTTAAAAATACGCTCACTGATTTATTCGATTATCATTTGTTGTCACCAATAATATTTTAAGGTATGCAGCTCCGGCTTTAACTACGGACCACAAATGAGACGAACGTTTTCTCAAAGAAACGAAAGTACGTAGCAGTTTTCAACTGCTTTCCTTAACAATAGAAAAACTTATATAGCTCGTTAACCATATAAACGTTTCCATTGTGGTGATTTCCGAATAAACAACTGAAGTGGTATAAGTCTTCCATTCTAACCGAAGGGAAAACGGCAGCTGTACATGGGACTACATCAGCATCATTGCTGCTCTTTGATACATATCGCAACACTGGGAGCCGATAGAGTCAGATGCGCCAAGAAAATCATGGAAGTCGAAGACTTCTCCTCCATCACAAGCTTGACGCTTGTATTACTGTCAATAGTGGCTATCTTTGCTGTACTTGGTAATGGGTTCGTTCTCGGTATCATTGCTCGCTTTAAGAGGCTTCGTACCTTTGCAAACATTTTGATTGCCAATCTGGCGTTGGTCGATTTTTCCAACACACTCATCAACGGACCTTTATACCTGCTTTGGGGTGTCTTGAAAGTCAAATGGTTTACAGGGAAGACACTGGCGATTATATCGCTTTCTCTGCTCCGCCTCTTTATGTTACTTAACGTCGTCTCCATGTTGGTGCTGCTGGGAAATGCTTTTCTAGCGATAGCACTGAACCTGAAATATTTCACCTGGAAAACCAACGAAAAAGCTTTCGCCATAGTGCTGGGTGTGTGGATGGTCTGTGTTACCAGCGCGGTTATATCCTTATATCCTCATTCTGATACCGACCTTCAAGATGCTTCTGTATCCACATATCGTCTTGCTTTTATGAATCAAAGTAATGTTCTTTTAACAGTAATCGGCGCGTCGTTCGTCGTCACTGCAATAGTACTCGGCGTCATGGCTTACTGCGCTATTCAATTGAGGAAACGGCAGGTAAGAAGACAGAGGGTAAATTAAATGGTATTTTATTTTCGACAACTTTTGCTAAATTTTTTATATTTCATGCTTTACGGACGTTAGCACGTTAACCGTTAACTATTTCTTCGCATGTAAGAAGAAAAAACGAAACTCTTCTCATATGTAGAATTTTTTTATCATTTAGACGAAAAAGAAAGAATAAGTAAAGAAATGGATTTAAGGAGAGAAAAAAAGTGGGTCACAATACCACTTCAGAAAGTAAAGTACAGTGAAAGTTAAGATATGGCTGTAAGGCTGTAGCTTGCGTAGCTGGCGATTTTGTCTTGAGAGCGCGCAAAGAGCAGCGAAGCTGCGAAAGCGCGGGCGAACGAGCGCGGTCTCATTCTCCTTGCGGCATCACTACACGCCATTGCCCCCCTCCTAACATAACTGCCAGCTAAGCAAGGTAGCCGCAATCATGTAAATTTCTCCCTTATTGAGCGCGGTGTAAAACTATAAAACGGGTGGCCTGACATAGCGGCATGAATACGCAGCTCGTACTGAGATGCTATTGAAAAATTCTGAGCAACTTAGAAAATGTAACGGTTCGGGATTCCAGGCCGCCGGGATTACGTGAAACTAAAAACAATGTTTCATATCTCTTCACCTTCTAGAGGGCACCCAGTAGCATTCAATTCTCAAGTTATCTAAAACCTTTTTCACCTACAGAGAAAGCGGCTCAATCTACCACGACTACAAAATGACGCCAGACTACAAATGGATATCAAAGCTGCCAAAACCATCTTCATTGCTGTACTCGCATTCCTTGTATGTTACATACCGCCCGTTTGCGTTGTAGCCAGCTGGACTCTTCTTAAGCCCGTCTCTAATGGCAGAACTTTGCTTGGTCACTTTGCTTACCTTGCGATGCTCATGTCGAGCGGGATTAATCCTATCATCTATTGTTTCCGAGTCAGAAGGTTTCGCCGAGCACTGAAACAGCTTCTTAATGATCCCTGTGGAAAGACTCCTTTCCAAGATTCCGACCAAAAGCTACGATTCAAACACAATGTTCCAAATCAGAATGCAAGGAAAATGGATCTCACAGTACGAGGGTTTGGAAAGCAGGAAAAAGCTGGAAGTAAAAATGAAGAATGTGGATTGGACGGCGTACCTTATCTGGTCAGGGCTTTGTCACAGAGACAACAGCAATTTGAGAACACTCCACGAGCGGCATGGGTGGAGACCCACCCCACAAACTCCGCAGAGACAAGCTCCGGGGTTGAGAGTCCAAAACCCACAGCAGACTACACACGCCATGTAGTCGCAGTGGAGGTGCACCCAGTACCTTACAACAAACCACGGAAGCAGAAAGTAGCGAAAAAGCCAACATCAAGTTATGATTACAAAAGAAAAGAACACTTTGTTTGTATTTACTCAGATCCAAAGGACCAACCGTCAAAAGGAAAAATCCGCCCGGTGAATGACCTTAATCAAACAGCACAAGAATTCACCGGAGAGGAGGATGTGGGTCTCCGAAAGGTAAAATCAACAAACCAAACAATTTCACAACATCTTCAGACCAGCGCAGACTGTAGAGATCTAGTAATTGAAGAGTTAAACGTGGATCTCAAGGAGAGGCCATCAGACGAGATGACGGAATGTCCAACAGTGAATGCTGATTATGTTGTGTAAGCCTTACGTATAGATTCTATATATTAGAGACCTTTAGCATCAGGTTTTTCTTGGGAAACCACAAACCGGGAACTGCAGTTTGCAGTTACGCGTTTGCAGTTTCACGTTGTCAGGATTTAGAGCTTTAGCAAAGCGTTCGTTGTTTAGTGCATGCCGCCATGTTGCTTTTCGCCAAGTCGCAGTGCTTCACTTTTAACGCCTGAAAAACATGAATTCATTGATTTGAGTTCCAAAATCTAACAGGCACATCACAGGCGGATGTAGAACCCTATCTTTTACCTTTAAACGTGAGGCTGTTCAATTTGAAATGGCATAAAAAGCTTGCCGTAAATCACTTACCGCTAGAAGCTCTTCCTGCCGTTCAAATAAAAACTGCAAATTGCAAACGCGACCGCGAAACCGTGGTCACGTGACATCCTCAGGTTTGCCGTTAACCGTGAAGAAGCTGATGCTAAGTCTCTACTGTTGCGATGTAGATTGCTTGCAGTCCGCCTTTTGTCGTGAAATCCGCCCCAGCCAGCAGGATTACAAATGACGTTACAATAAGGGATTTAATAGGACCTTTTTTTTCTCGGGCTTACGCCCTCGTTTATTGCTGTTTGCTGCTCGCGTCCATGGGTTACGCGTGGATTAACTTAGCTAGACTAATCGCAGTCTAGTTGCGATGTAAGGATAATCGCTTTTGCTTGAGCATATATACTAGCATTTTTCACTCACTGTCACGAGGGATTAGAGCCAATCTGAAAGGGCGAAATGTTTTGAATGAATGAATGAATGAACGAACGAACGAACGAACGAACGAACGCATGGATGGATGGATAGATGGATAGATGGATGGATGGATGGATGGATGGATGGATGGATGGATGGATGGATGGATGGATGGATGGATGGATGGATGGATGGATGGATGGATGGATGGATGGATGGATGGATGGATGGATGGATGGATGGATGGATGGATGGATGGATGGATGGATGGATGGATGGATGGATGGATGGATGGATGGATGAATGAATGAATGAATGAACTTTTCTTGCGCGTGCAATTAAAGAAAATAGATCAAAGCAACGTTTTATATTTCTAGTCTCCTGAACCATCAAAGGTTCTCTCGGTCATTACTTTCCAGTGGGCAGTAACTGTTCAATGTGCCACTGGCTAAACCTGAGACTTATGAGACTGGGCGTTCAGCACTGCTGCGCCAAGGCAATGGAACAACTTGCCTACCAGTATTCGCAGTTCTCCATAAGTAGCTATTTTTGAAAAACACTTGAAGAATTATCTTTTTAAAGAGGCCTATGACTTTTAACTTTTATTTCTAGTACACGTATTTATATTTTTATTATCTATAAATGTATCTTAGTATCTTAAGATTTTAGAGTATTAACTTTTATTTCTTGTACATGTATTAATATTTTTTAAGCTTTGTAATTAATTTATCTCGGTGTTCTTTTTAGTTTTTACGTTAGCACAATCATTGTAAAGCGCTATGAAAGAGTAGTTGAATAGCGCTATATTAATTATTATTATTTTATTTTTTAAGAAACTTTAGCAATGAAACCCGTACTACAAGCAGCCACAGGCTTAAGCTTCTTGAACCTCACTGTAAGAAAGTTTTGTTCAAGTTTTCTTTTCCCCAAGAACTGCTAGAGACTGTAATCAGCTCCTCCCTCGGCTGATATGCCTCATATTACTTCTCTTGCCGACTTTTTATTCTATATTATACTTATTGTAGCGTGTAATTTTTTCTTTCACATTTTGTAAGCGGTTGGTGTGTCACATAACCGATTTTTATCGACCTATTGAGATGATGATGATGACGAGACACGGATTGATGTACTGGTACTTTAATGATACCAACGTGTTGGTCAACTCCAATTTCTATGGGACGGATACCTTCGCAAACACTAGTATCATTTGTCCGTCACTAAGAGTTGCCTGCCTTGTACAAAGTCAAATAAAAGAAAATAAGAAAAACGGCAAGTACCAACTCTTCCATTAGAAAGGTATTCGCTCAACAAAAGGGCACGGTCAGGAGGGAATTGACTGTAGTTTATGTAAGCTTTCACTTTAAAAAAATCTAGTTTTGATTTCCATGGGGTTTAAAATGTTTTAATAATGTTCATCATAGAACCCATTTCATAAATTGCTCAATTGCCTGCACAATCAAAATCATAACCCATGTGAACCCGCGCCAACATTTAAACACGTGAACGATATGTTTGTGAGCAATCTCCGGGGTGGATAAGTTGATTAAATTAATTACTTGTTCTGGATCAGAATGAGATAAGTGAGAAACCACCCACTTCCCTTTCCCCTAACCCAACGTTAACACTAATCTCTCATTAGGGTAAAATGCTGGTTTAGGGAAGGGGTAGGAGGACAGTTTCTCAGAAAACGTGAGCTTGCAAGCTTTTACAAAGCTAAGTGGACTTGAGTCGCCATAGAGCCTAAAAATAAATAATAATAAGGGATACGAACATTATGAAAAGAAAGAAACTAAACTGACCCGTTATGACAGAGAAGCCTCCCGTAGAACGAGATGAGTACCAAAAAATGGGCGAGGCCAATTTCCTGAAAATCCCAGAAACAAGCGTCACAGGGGTTAAGATCCAGTCCATCTCTCTGGGGAGAAATATAGAGATTCAGTTCGTGATAAGTTCCACTAAAAGTGCAACTATTACACAGAGATGCCATATCATTGAGCCAGAACTAGCGTGGCAGTATCAAAGATTTCATTTGTAGAGGCGTAACAAGATTGAAGTAAGGTTAAAGAAATAACAGAACGGAAACATATGGGGGAAATAACATGGATGAGTTAACCAATCCAAAGACACCCTTTTCACGACCTTTACTAGTGTAATTGCGTACTTTGTTTAAGACTCAAGACCCTGAAAACCAAACCCCGTTTAGAGGCACATACCCGTTTAGGCCAGATCAGGGAGTGCCCCCAGGGTTATCAAGCCATTAGAGTCAAACCATTAGTAACCATTTATATTTTTTAAAAACGACTCATTAGTCGAACCGTTAGCTCTGATAGATCTATGCTTCTTGGATTATTTGTCTTTGTGGTCAATAGTGAGCAGTTGTATATCTGTGGGGGCACAAATAAGAAAAATACCGTAATTTCTCGATCAAACGCCGGTCTCGAATAAGTGTCTCCCTCGATCAAACGCCGCAGATAAAAGCAAAATTACCAAATGAATAAACGCCTCCCTCGATCAAACGCCGCCCTCGAAAAAACGCCTCCCTCGATTAAACGCTGCAGATAAAAGGAAATTACCAATAAACGCCGCTCGCGAATAAACGCCTCCCTCGATTAAACGCCGTAGATAAAAGCAAAATTACCAATAAACGCTGCCCTCGAATAAACAAAGCACACAGTCAGAAGAATGCGGTGTTTATTACAGGATTATAAGAGTCCTCACAGTCTTAGGGCTTGTTCGATTGACCGTATTCCTGAATAAGAATAAATGGAATAAACGCTTAAAATCACTCATTTTGACGTTGATTGCCTTGCAATAACTAGAAGCCTGCTTGAAATAAGATATCCCGATGACTGTAGCGTTTAAGTGGCACAAAAAAGTACCGTACAAGAGATAAGTAACAAAACTTTTGCATATTCTTATTCCGGAATACGATCAATCGAACGCAGCCTCATTTTGGGTGGCTCCTCCTAAAATGTTGTGCAATTGGTATAGGATTCAATGGAGCCGAAAACAAATTGTGGAATTGCACACATTTTAGGCATCCTACTGATGAACAGTTACGACACGTAGATATATTTGTTAGCAGCTACTATAATTTACAGTCTGTCCACTTTGAATTATTGAAGGCTCTTGATTCTGGATTCCAGGTACTGGATTCCGGATCCCTTGTCTGTGGATTCTGGATTCCTTGAACTGGATTACGGATTCCAAAGCCTAGGATTTTCAGATCATTATACGTTTCTGGGAATTTGCTTACCTCTCCTTCCCCTAAGCCAGCGTTTTGCCCGAAGTAAGAAGTATAAAGTATTCATGTTGGCTTAGGGAAGGGGTAGGTGGGCAGAATCCCAGAAACGTATACTGATCCTGATTTTCCGGATTCCAGAATCCTGATTAGCTTACATGGCGCGAGACAAGACTCCGTACAATTGCAACTTGGTAATCTTCGCCGTCTAGATAATTGCCATTCTATCACAGCATCTTTCTAAACATCTTTTTGTTTGACAAAGGATTTATCATCATTGTTGCCAGTGATGTAAGAAATGTGATTTTTCCTTTTCGATAAAAACAAAGCAGAAACTGAACAAACGGAGGAAACAAGGGAAACTAAGATGGGTAAAAGACACAACAAGAAAGTTGATACATATTCCAACAATAAAACGTGGAATACTAAACCGACCTCGCCAAGAGCTACGGACGCAGAGCGACCCCTAACGAAGAAATCACCCCTGACACGCAGAAAAGGCAAAACGTGGGGTCACAGATAAGTTCCCCAAAAGCGGCTGGTGGCGGTTGAAACCACTTTGAATTCACTTCCACTTAACTCCGCTGAACTGGCCAAGAGGCGAGTAATAACCGAGCAATTCTAAGCAAGGGCCGTAATGCATCATGCCAATAGCGCGCAAACCCAACACGACGGAATTTAAAGGAGTTTCCTATTTCCCGCGTCACGGGCCAATTATGTATGCAGTGAGAGTAGTTGGCGGTCATGGAACGATCGCGGTAGACTATTACATCTCCTTATCATCCTGAATAATAATAATAATAATAATAATATTTATCCAGGGAGCCCACTCGCCTTAGCGGTTTTCAGTGGGGCCCTGCAAATCTTACATGACAAAAAGACAAAAAAAATTACCTACTTTAAAAATTAAAATTAAGAAAAGATAGAAAAATTGATAGTTACATATAAAACTAATTATAAAATGGTTTAACAATTAGATAAGGCATTATTTACAAAGTTTTAAGCTTTGCCTTAAAGAAGGACAATGATTTTCTGTTTTTAACGTCATTGTCTACAATTGTAGGTTGTTCCAGTCCTTAAAGGCTTGAAAAATGAAAGTTTGCTTGCCCCAATTGGTGCGCACCCGAGGAAGGTGTAAATCATTGCTTCTACGAGTTTGATAAGAATGAAAACTGCTATTGCGTCTAATGTCAAATTTAAAATCAATTTCCCAAGACAGATATTTTTGGATCATAATACAGCGGTGGAAGTGCCGTCTCTTTGAGAGGTTCTTTAGGTCCAATCGAACTAGTGCCTTGGTTGATGAAATTCTTGGTGATAAATTAAGCAGAACCTTGGCGGCCTTGTTTTGAAGAACTTTCAGCTGACCCATAAGCGTGTCGTTATTTTTGTCACCCCACACTGTGTTTTTGTCACCCTTTCCCAATTCGCCCCGCGCGCATCCTTCGTTATTATTTAATTAGGAGACAAAAGAGACGACTGGGGACGAATCAGTGTTTATCAAATCACATTATGACAGTTCAGACAGGCTGTCAATTTACTTTTGACAACTGATGGGGTGATCTTCCTCTGTACCAGGCCCCAGTCGTTCGGAGGCCCACCGAGCTATAAAAATCCTGGGAAAATGGCCTAAACATCTTTCCGGAATTTCTCCATGAAAACTTTTCTACAAATCTCCAGCTTCATCTCTAAATATCCCACCAAACTCCTTAAAATGTCTAAAAAATCTTTTAATACAATAACAAAAATCCGGCAGTTTTCTAACACTCGCGCAAAGATTTGCTAACGCTATCCACCGGGTAAATCACTATCCAGACGATTCCTCAGATCTAATAGCAAACATTCCCTGGATAGTGCGGTTTATTTACGGCGTCAGTTATGGCGGCCTGACGTGTTTTTATAGCTCCGCCATTATTGGCAAACATTTTTGCCCTATGTAGACATCAGCACTTATGTTTTGCACTTGATGTCTGCATATTAAAATTGTAACAATACAAGACTAGCATTTAACTCGGAAACCTAACGGTTTATTTAGATGCTAGGCATCTCCCTACCTGTAATGTATTTTTAGTTTTCCTTTTATTACACTGCATGTAACTGACCGTTAGACTAAAACCACCTCGTGCAACTTTTAACATTCTAAAGCGAAATGAAGCTTGTTGCTGTTGTTGTTATACCTTTTAAACAACCGAGACCAGGTATTCAAAGTAGTTTGAGAGACGCTTTCTTCTCAGGTCACTTGTGAAACGCCTTCAGTTCTACAAAACGGGTCCGGTAAGCCTTGTTTAGGCAAAATACCAAACGACTGATTCAGGCCATTACAAGAAAAATCAAATGATCGCAAAGCCTTTGCTCGTGACAATATAAATCGTGGAATTTGCCCTGCTATTAATCTTAAATTATGACAGACCAGTGCGAAACAATTTCCTCGAACTGCCGCGGGATTGTAAACAAGTTTTCACCCCCACTGGAAAAGCAACGCGAAGAAAGGCCTATGAGAATAAAAACCCAATTGAACTCTTGGCAAGTTTATGGATCTCGCCATCTCTTCTTCTCCTCTGAAACTTTCTCAAGTGCGAAACAACAAGGTTACTTCATGTACGAACCACAATTTTATAATGCTGTAAAGAACCTTTCTGACTTCAGACTTCGATTAATTCCGTAAATTAAACTCAATAATCTGCAGTAAGAACTATAGTGTTACACAATGAAAACGATCACGATAATTGTCATTCCAATTTCTAGACAGTTTAAAGAACGATATCTGAATACATTAAGCTAGCTTTAAACTGAACCAATAAAATGACATGATCACAAGTTCTTCAGGAAAAGAAAATAACTGACGGTAACAATTTTCAATAACACCACGTCCACTTTACTTTCCACACACTTTATCAGCTTTAATTGCATCCTCTATTAGACTTTCGGCGCTCATGATGCTTAGGGCTGCTTCTGCTACGAAGGCAACGCCATCAGTTGCAAACCATACCATAATCTGGGCTACGGCAATCATGCCTGTCTTGACCCATTCCCACCATGTCATCTCTTCCTTGAGCACCTTGAAGACAGCACGGAGACAGCCAGCTTTATATATCCCACCCAAGAGTTTAAAGAGGGCTTTAGCCTTGTTCAACGCACCTGTGGCTTCGTTAAAATTGCGTATATCTCGAAGGAATCCACGAAGAGTATCTGGGCTTAAATTTTTTAAAAGTGCTCGAGCAATCCGTTGTTGGTTGGACACATGCAGCCCAACTAGGCCCAACAGGAACATTACTGCATCGACTATCACCACGCCGATAGCTTCCTCGCAAGGTGTAAGAGGTGGCAAGGAGGCAGGAGGCTCATGCGCAGCACTGCTCTTTAGGCTCAGGAGTTTGGAACCTGGTGCAGGTTCGGTACCTTCAAGGATACACTTTATGATAGCATCTCGATTGTTTTTCAGATTGGTTGCTTCTTCTGGAAACCAATCTGCCAACTGGTTTAAAGCCTCGTTCAACTGATTTGTGTTCAGTCTTGAATCCATCTTGTGATGTTGATGATAATTTTGCCAGTAAAAAAGGGTTTTAGTCGTTAAACAAACCTCCACACGCCAAATTTGTATCGTCAATGCTTCCGTGCAATTGACGGGATAGTGTGTCGTGCTTTCCTTTAATAGGTGTTTGTCACATCACATTATGACGCCAATTTAGGTCTTGACAAGTTATGGGGTGATTTTCCTCTGTACCAGGCCCCAGTCGTTCGGAGGCCCACTGAGCTATAAAAATCCCGGGAAAATGCCCTACATATCTTTCCGGAATTTCTCCATGAAAACCTTTCTAAAAATCTCCAGCTTCATCTCTAAATATCCACTCAAACTCCTTAAAATGTCTAAAAATCTTTTAATACAAGAAAAAAAATCCTGCAGTTTTCTAAAAATTGCGAAAAGATTTGCTAGCGCTATCCACCGGATAAATCACTATTCAGACGATTGCTCAGATTTAATAGCAAACATCCCCTTTCCTCTCAGGTCATTTGTTAGCCGCCTTCAGTTCTACACAACGGGTCCGGTTAACCGTGTTTACGCAAAATACCAAACAACTGATTCAGGCCATTACAAGAAAAATCAAATGATCGCAGAGCCTTTGCTCGTGACAATATAAATCGTGGATTTTGTCCTGCTATTAAGCTTAAATTATGACAAAACCAGTGCGAGCCAATCAGAATTATTCCCCGAGGTATTCAGACGTCGACTTCTCTGGCTTCAGACTTTGATTGATTGCGGAAATTAAATTAATTTGCACTAAGAACTATCGTGTTACACTTCACTGAAAACGATCAGTTCAGACAAGTTGCCAATTTAGGTCGTGACAAGTGATGGGGTGATCTTCTTCTGTACCAGGCCCCAGTCGTTGGGAGGCCCAGCTATAAAGATCCCATGAAACTCCTTAAAATGTCTAAAAATCTTTCAATACAATAAAAAAAATCCTGCAGTTTTCTATAAACCGCGAAAAGATGTGCTAGCGCTATCCACTAGATAAATCACTATCCAGACGGTTGCTCAGTTAGTTTTAATAGCACATATCCCCTGGATAGTGGTTTATTTGTACCTTTTAAACAACCGAGACCAGGTATTCAAAGTAGTGTGAGAGACCCTTTCCTCTCAGGTCACTTGTGAGACGCCTTCACTTAAAATCAAATCCTCGCAGAGCCTTTGGTCGTGATAATATAAATGGATGTTACTAAAACAGAGAACGGGGAGCGGAAAAATGACAAATGGGAACAAAAAACCTAAGCCCTATCAGTAACTTCATCACCAATTCTTTGATTTGCTCTCATGTTTCCTTTTCTCGTTCAGCAGTGATGTAATTTTATCGGGTATGAGTAAAATGGTTGTATTATTATCAGTGGTGCTACATATTAAATATGCGTCACTGACCAAGCCTGTTTGCGTTTTCACGGACCCAGACGAAGTCTAGGTCAATAAAAACGTAAATAGATAACGAGGCTAATACCTAACCATCTTAATCGAACAAGCTTGTTGAAGAAATGATTCGGTATACCGGCCAGATAGCTTTTCTGACGGGACAAAGCAGGCAATCCCGACAAGGCAAGAAAGGCGTTACTTAGCTGCTCGGGGAACCAATGAGAACACAGAATTCGCTTCATCTTGCTTGCTCGCGGAACCAACCATATAATGTAAAGTGAACTATCCACCAAGAGAGTAACCTGCTAAATTGCTTACAAACGTAGCCGAAAACGATCAGAAAAGATTCCATATGCTTAGACTTGAACTTGTGTAAGACTAGCTTTTGATTGGTTTCAAATTCGTCGTTTTATGTGTATTACCTAGTCCTTTCGAAGATACTACAAAAAAGACGTCAAAAATAATAAAGAAAATAAATGAATGTATAAACAACAATTAATGAAAAGTGTAAAGTAGTTACCTTGTACTCAAACCTACCATATTTTATCTACTCTTGTTTCAACTTGACCGTCCTTAACCGTACCTCTTTTTACGTAAAACCATTTAAATTTGCAGCTTTTGAAAATTGGGACAAGGAAAACACAATAAATGCAACGTTATATTGCAGCGAAAATAAAAGACAATGAAATAACCATTTACCGTTCGGTTGATACGACTAACTGACTGCTTTTTGTGCTTCTTATAAAGCGGGGTTAATTTGTTTTTACAAAACATCAAAGATTTACCTTCGAACATTCTATCTGTTATTTCATTAATTGTTAAGGCTGATTTACATGCCCCACAGAAGGGCGAACGGAAGCTCTACATATATTTTTGGCCGTGACAAAAAACACAGCCGAGTTTCTCTTTCTCAGCTATTAGACATAAATCCATTGCGCCCTGCCATGGGAAGAGGAAAAGGTTTTGTCTCCAAAAAGTCAACATTTAATTGAAATAAGTAAAGTGTTGCCATTGTGAGTGTTGTGTTAAGGTTTAGGATTTCTAGGTTCTTAAAATTACAAAACGTATCTTCTAAAAATATACGGAAAATAAAATAAAAATTATAATATTTTTTCTTTATGAGGCTTAATTCTAAGAACTTTGTCTCATAAATTCAGTGCCGTACAGAGTTGGATTCCACACTACGGCCAATCAAAAACTTTTCGGCGTCCATTGCGATGTTATTGATAAAAGGCCATCATATGGAAGCCGAACGACCGCTTAGATAGACGTCAGTTCTATCTCGAGTTTCCTGATGCTTGTATTTGTTTCTTTAGAGAATCTTTGATTGGACTTGAAGAGGAATTTTTACGTCGGCCGAACGCTTCCAACAAAGAACTCGAAAGAGTATTAATTAATATAGCCATTCATGAAGTATATACCGCGACTCTATTCCACACCGCTGAGCAAGGTAACTGGTGTAGCATATACACCTACGTCACTTACACGTTTTGGTTTTTTTGAAGTTTCCTAAGCTATTTACTATCGTTATTGCGCGAAGCGTTACTTAACTGGTTAGGATAGGAAAATTGTCTTTATTTTCTATAAAAACAGCTGTGTGTACTTGTGAAAGAAGAAAATCGAAAAACAATATCAGATTACTCACTTCCTTAAAACTTGTCCATTCATGCATAGTTTCTTAAACTCGTGATCGCATATTTAAGGCAAAAA
>NC_133211.1:6379849-6439849 GCF_958299795.1 Porites lutea
CGCGGATTTGTCATATAACGTACGAAGGATTTTGCTCGCTTACAACGCGCCAAAAAAACGACTGGCTGAACAAATTAAATCAATTAAGCAGACAAAATGTCATTCAAAAGCAATCCAACACTGCTACACGAGTCGTTGCCGTCACACAAGCTTTGTGGATTTTGGCGGGAAAACAGATTCATAATAGAGATTTTTAGATTCTAAGAAGAGAACGACTACGAGTATGAGATTTTCTCAATACTCATCTAGTGCTCGCGCATGGGGCAGCGTAGTTTTGGCGGAAAAACGTGGTAGCCGTCGTCATTCTACTACGAGTTTTAGCAAGAGTGTCGTATTGGCGGGAACAAGTTATCAAATGTTAGAAGTTTTAGCATTTTGAAATTGGGAGAGGGCTCAACCTCCTTCGGTAACAATAACAGTGCTATAAACTTTGAAGAAAAGTACAGAGTGAGGGGTGTCTATTTTTTAACAACACGCGAAAAAACTTTAAATCAAATCTCGTACTCGTAGTCGTTCTCATTCTCGAATCTAAAGGTCTCCACTTCTTCAAGCGGGACAAGCCGACCTCGCGATGACGTGTCACCCTCAGGGTCGCTTCGCGACCTCAATAAAGCTCACCTCGCTCCCTTTATGGCTATTGACAAACTTCTATCCGGCATTACTGATAAAAAGAAGTCGACTAAGTGCGGGTCTAAGAGGTGCGGCGCGATACATGGACTAGCGCCTTATTGTTTAAAGACAATGTAAGCGCATGCGCTTTTTCTACACAAATGAAATTCCCGCACAAGTACAAGTATGATAGTTTTTTTTATGATTTGGTTACACAGTGAGAAATTTGTCGCGTCCTTAGTGTGCAAGGGGTTAGGGGTACCTATGTCCTAGTTTGAATTTCATAACCAGTCGTTTTGCGTATTTAGGAGAGAGCCACTTCCCTGGCGGTATTACACTATTCGCATTTCCCATTCCCAGTTTTCTACTGGCCGATGTCCGCATTCGTATTCTCTGATTCAAGAGTCAACCAGCTTACAGTCCAGGCTAATGGGGGATAAATTATCGAAAATTCCTGGTAAAGGTAAAGACAAAGGGAGATGGTAGTGAGCTTAAGCGGAGGCGTTTTTGAGCTACGGACAGCAACCGGAAGTGAGGGCTTTACCCTTTCAGTATGCCTTGGCGCTAACAAATTTGTATCGCTTGCAGTGCCGGATCCAGACCTTGAGATAAGGAAGGCGGGGGGGGGGGGGGGGGGGGGGCAGGCGGCCATCCAGAGCTTTGGTAAGTGGGGCGCTGGGTCTCCCAAAAAATTTTTTCGGCTCTTCAGGCCTCAGTTTGGTCTAAAAATAAGGGAGGGGGGCTCCCACGGACCCCTCCCCTGAATCCGCTACTGCTTAGTGTCTTTACCCTTGTATAGACGATTTGCCCGAAAATTTGAGCAGAATGCGGAAAATTTACTTTCGGGTGCTGTGTGTGGCTTAAACACGCCTTGATCAAATTCCCCAATACTTATCTAAGTGTGTACCTGTTAAAGCAAGCTTCAAGTGACTCCCATCTTTAATATTTAGTACACGAAGAGAGCACACTAAGGCCCCTACATGCCACCCACAAAATGTCCAATCCTGAGTACTCGACCATGGAAGTGATGCAGTTGGGCGAGCAGAAAGATTATTCAAAACTGGGGTCCTGTTGGCAGAAAATGCAACAAACATAGTACACTGATATTAGGTCTAACCTAGTATAATATTAACCTAGTTTATTAAAATAGTGTCTGTCCCGTTTCTTAACTGAAGTTTCATTCATTACAATAATTGGGAGCAAATCAGAGGTACGGGCACGAATGCTTGTCCACAGATGTTTTTTGACACTGAACGTTAGCGGGAGCGCGAGAAATACAAGAGTACTTTTGCCTGAACTCATGTTGTAATGGGGTGATGACATTTTTAACATGGTTGTAGAGTGTTTTTGCAACACAACATTCGAGTACTTTGTTTATAAGGCACAGTAGAGAGAAGGGTCTATAATTCGAAGCTGGCTTTTCAGTGTCTTTTTTATGAACAGGTGTTACGTTAGCTTCTTTCCATTGCTTGGGCAAACAGGCTGTTTTGGGCAAGTTCACAAAAGGCATCCCCCTTATGTGTTCCTCTTGTGCGAACAACCTGGATATAATGAACCCCCTATTCCCTTTTTTTATCGAGAGGGACACCAAACTTGAGAATTTTGTAGAGCTGGCTATACAGATCTTTTGTCAATAATCATTATCCCATAATAAACAGGCTACCCAGTCCCCCAAGGTAAAGAAATAGACAATAGCTCACTTTGTTAAAGAGCAATATCCTGGAATCTAGGGAAGACTGGCAAGCATTTTAGGGACATGGACTCAAAACAGATTATACGTAGCCTTGGATGGTTTTTTTTTTTTTCATTATTTATGAGTGATAGAATCTTGGCTCTAACTGAGAGTCTTTCTAGAGAAAACAGTGATTAAAACACTGGAACAAACAGTTTAAATGGCAACTCTCTCTCTGTTCTCGTTTGGAAAATATATACTATATAGCAGTGTGTGTTTATCTTGGTTTCCGTGTCCTCCTAGACAATCCATCCATTCCTGGTGCAGGCACTTTTGTATTAGGCGGAATAAGCTAACTCCACTATTCTTTTCCAAAAGGAAGTATATAAAAAACTACATTCAAAAGAGAGACTCTTTAACAGAACCCCAGCATAAAAATAATAAGTACGCTAGTCTCTGTTTGTACTCCGACATCGGGGTTCTACCATACAAACCTTAATTCCTTAAAATATTAAAATATAACACACATATACACTATTCCTCATTTTGTAATAAGCTCACTGATTATGTATGCAGACATAAAGAAGTAGGCTCATCCTTGGTGTAAAAACCTGTGAAACTCACGAGTGACATAAAACAATGAATACAAAGAAGCCACTGAGAAGTCAGTCAGAAAGAAAAACTTCACAGGTTTTTACACCAAGGTAAACTCAAGAAGTACCTGCTCTTCAGACAATGTGGGCACCCAAACTCCCTCATTCTGCTATTTTTACAAGCTCTTCAACTCTGCTCATGCAGCTCTGACATTTACATAAACATTTTAATTCTATATGCAAGGCTTAGTTAACCTAATGAAAAAGGAATAATTAAAAATGACTTATTAAAAGGAAGGAAAATTGAATTTATAAAGTTACCAGTAACACTTTTTTTTAGGTTAGTTTTTTTACAGGTGGTAACTCAGGTCAGTATTAGACTATTGTCTCACTTACAGTGGAACCTCTTCTTTGGGACACCTCCATTCAAGGGACACCTCTATTCAGGGGATGCAAAATTTGGTCCTGGAAAAATGTTCACATCATCTTTGTATCTGTTACTTCTATTGAATGGGATACCTCTATTCAAAGGAAAGGGACACTTTTTCTGGGTCCCAAAGCCTGAGATTAACTTCCATTCAGAGGAAACCTTAGCTCTTAAACCATGACTAACCATGAAGAGGGTAGATGAGTTTAAATGTACACTAATCACAATGATGACAGCTGTATCAACATGAACTATCTCACTTAAATCAATGCACTGCATTTGAGGACATTTAACACACAATATTGCAGAGATAATTTAATCATGATTTTTCATATATTATCTAGGTGCTTGAAATAACAACTGCTGCAGTTTCTAAGGTAGAAATAAAAAAATATATATTATTTTCTTTGCCTCTATTCAGGGGACACTTGCCTCAGTCCCGAGGATGTGCTCTGGATAGAGGCTCAACTGTGTGAAGCCCAGCGCCAGCACCATAGTTTATGAATTTACAAAGGTCTATTACAGTTTGCAGTGTATAGTGCAGTGCAAATTTAACTTATTTTTTCAGAAAAGGCCAACATGATTAGGCATTTTTTATGATTGGACGTCATCTGTTCTTGTACCAATTAAAATCAAATTTATGTAGTGCTGACCAGTGTTAGTTTTCGTGTTTTCACCGATTTTACAAAAAGAAGAGCTAATAGGATGGCATCTGGGTGGAGTTACAAGAACCAGAATTCTAGTTATCGGGGTAAATTTCAGTGAATTTTTTGATCAAGGGAAATTAAATTTAGTTCGAGTAAGCAGGGAATTCAAGATATCCCAGTTGAAGTTAACCAAGTAAAAATGACTAAAAAGTGGGGTGAAATCCAAGGAAAATAGGACTTGAGTTGAGTTAACGGGAAATTCAAGTTATCCGAGTTTGAGTTATCAGGGTTCCACTGTAGTTGTTTGTGAAATAATCAAGAAATAAGACCATATAGACTGACCCTAACCCTAACCAGCCAATTTTGCTCCATACAGTGGGAAAATGACCCAAATGAAGCCCACCCGGTCGAGCATTTGACTTTTATGTCAAAATGCTGGCCAGCATTGCAAGCAAAAGGATTGCATAATTCTTTCATTCAGCATGTGGACCATGTTCACGGCTTATTGCTTCTACCTTCACTGTTTTGTTGTAGCATTTTAAATGTGGGCTTTCTGGAAGGTAAACAGTTTTGTTCAATTATGAGTAAACCTCCAAATGACAGCTTTCCGAGATATTTCGGTCGTGTTTAGTAGGATATTTACATTTGAATAAAATGGTTTGATGCACGGGAACATTTTTTAATACTTGCTGGTGGGTGGGGGATTTGACGCTTTTTGAAGCGCTAGCCAGTGGGGTATTTGACCGTCTCAACTGCCAACATATTGGAAAATTTGACCAAAATTTTTCAAAAAAGCCCCACGGCCGGGGGTCTGTCCAAAGGGGGAGGGGGGAGTCATGGGCGGTTTTGGGATTGACTGGTGTGCAGAAATGACTTGAAAAGTTTCGTTATGAATGCACGTGTGAAAATAGTAAGATTACATAAGTTGGGCATTAATATCATAGAACAACTTCAGGATACCCGGTCACATGTCGAAACGGTTTAAAGAACGAGGCATTAACACCATTGTTTCTTTTGTTATTCACCAAGATAGAAATAAGTGGTCGGGTAGTTGGCTACAGTCATTAAAGAAGTGACATTCATGAATATATAATATCATGCCACAGAAAGTCTACCAAACATGGAACCTACTAAATAATAAATAAAGACGTTTATAAATCTGCCATTAATGAAGAAATTCCAGAGAAACGAAGAAAAATAAACATTTGGTAAGTGTTGTTATGGCACGTGTCGTGGAAACAAGCAGACCGGCTTTATCGATTTACACGACATTCGCCCGTGTGTATAACCAAACCAAACAGTAAGATGTGCTATTTGAAGTCATCTACCGATCACGGGCGTCAGCTTTCATGTATTAAAGCGTTTGAGATACACGACACGTTATAGAAAAATTCACTAACCTCATGATCACCCTTCGGCGCCATCTTGGATTTCAGTTTTAAAAGATTATCACGCCCTATGATTGGCTGCTTGTACTCGGTTTTCCCGCGTTTTTGGACTGCCGGCCGTCGCCAGCCGGCGACCCCCAGCAGCATGTGGTCTTGTTGTTTTGTTTTTTTAGTTTGTTTGTTTTTTCGTGGAATGAGCCGTATCGTTTTCTTTTAGTTTATCCTTGAATTTTAGTGTATAATTCGAGTGGCAAGAAAAACGGGAATTTGTAGTCATGTGGTGTTGTTCTTGCCGTAGAGCAGGATGTAAAAACCTGTCCGCGAAAGTCAAGCGCACTTTTATATTTGTCACTCGTGGTTGATCAAGTTTTTAAATTTCTTTCCTCTTCCATTTCTTTCGGCTTTTGTCCAGCAGCAGTCAAGACCGAGAGGAGGTGAGTTTTCATTGAATGATTGGTCAAGCATGCGTTTCCCCAGTGACAAACTAATTTAAAAACTAACTACTATTCTTGGGTAGGGAAATGTAGACATTTGTTTGGTTTGTATGTTTGTTTTTTTTCAGGAAACCATATTTAGTAATGATTGAATTAGGCTGAGTATCATCTGATGATACGAAAGCCGAATTCAATAATTTTTTTTATATTATTTATTCAAAATCATTCCTAGTTCATCTTCAATTGCCTGTTTATCGGCAAGTTTAAGAGTAGCCTGTTCCAGGCTCTCAGATAGTGGGGAACACGCGAAAGTAAAAAGCACGCGCGACGCAAAAAGTTGGCGGGACGAAAAAGAGGAAAAGGAAAGTTTCCTCCCGTTTTAGTTTTGTCTTCGCGCTTTCTCAATTCAGCGGGCCCGACTATAGGCTAGTTTAGGAGGTAAAGGGTTGTTCAGTACTCCAAATATTCCCCAATTAGCAGATGTCGTCCTTCGAGTTGTCTTCTTGTTACTCTCGCTTGCTTTAGCAGCGAGACTCTTAAAATGCAGGCGTTTCTCTTCTTTTTTTCCTGTGTCCTTGCCAAAAAGGGAAGTCATGGTCCCAGGAGTTTTTGGCGAAGTCCGTGGAAACTGGGGAATCGCGGCGTGACGAAAGCCACGAATTCTATCGCTTGAAAGCGTTGATTACTTTGGAACAAGTGATTACTTTAATGGTCGAAAAGAAAAAACGATCTTAATGAGCAAAACTTCGATGGTGAGGCTAACTGGTCGGGTGTTGTAAACTTTCATTGTATGCAAATGAGTTTTGTGCTGAGCATGCATGGGGTGACGATTGAAATGACACGCCACGTTCATCATGTTTCCTTGATTTTCGTGCATTTACTACCCTGCGAACAGAGTCTCCTTCGATCTTCGTAGAGGGAGAATCTGCTCGCAGAGTATGCATTTACACACGCGTTCTTCGTCGAATACGATATAAAAAAATAAATATCCTGAAGAACACTCGACCGTCGATAAAGGTCAGGGTTGAAGTGAAAAACATTTAACGAGGAAATCCTGTTAAGAGTAGAATTAATCGCCTACTAGACTGCGAGCAGTCACTTATTTCCCTTTTGAGTCACAGTAGGTCGAGACAGAAGCATGCTTCTGATAGACAGCATAATTTTACTTTTTCGCTCACCGTGCGTGGCTCTGAGGAAAGATTAACAACCGCTCGCGGTCTTATTTCCTCCTCACGCAGGCTCACGCATTGTCGTTGCAACCTTCTTATCTACTAGTATATTAGTGAATTGTATGTTGGGTGCGCTGATATCTAAATTTAACGGTAGGCGCTGAGCCAGTAAGAAGACATTTAGTAAGTACAATGTATAATCACGCATATTATAAAAAAAAGGCCAGATACTTTATAATGATCACGTACACTTTTCCATATTTCAAAATAAACTTTTTTACTCATTGTTTCACACCTCGGTCCAACAAGACTTTCTTGCGGTTTTATTTTTTCTGTTAGAAATGTTCGCCACTGTTCGGCTGTTTGGATATTAAGTTCGTGTAACTGAGAAACAACATAACAAGCAAGTTAGACAACCCACAAGACCCGGGTCTCGTATCCAGCGGACGTTAACACTTGCCCAAGGCTTAGTCTAGGTACGTATGGTACCAAGACTCACATGAATTAAAAAACGTTGGTATAATAATTCGTCGTTATAGCTAACCATAAATCCTCTATTTAACACTCCAGGGGCTTATTCATTTCAATCACATTGCAGAGGTGGGGCAGGGTTAATAGTAAGGGGAACTTTTATATTTTTAGATGATTGTTTCAAAGAATTAACCAGAATGCAAAGTGGAAAAGCCAAGCCCCACGGGGGGATACTCCCTTATATAAGCAATATAAGTATGTGCCGCCCCAAAGGGTATGTTTTTGCCGCCGTATCGATCTGAAAACGGGTATAGATTTTGTTCATTTTGGAATGGAATGGGGTATGGTTTTCAAAGAAACTACGGAAGTGTATGAACATATTTATCGTTTCAATTCCAAATGAATCAGAAAGAAAGAGTAATATGCGAATTCGAAATGGATTTTAAGAAATCTTTTTGTTTGAGCTTTAGTTTGAAAATGATGACTTAATTTCTACATATACCAGGTCTGAAAAGGGGTGTGGAAAATAACATTTTTTAGTCTGAAATGGGGTCAGAATTCGGAGCTACCAAAAATCCCCGGGAATACCCCCACGGGGCAAGCCACATCAGAAGTTGGGTTTCGTCAGTGCAGCCAAGGATCAAAAACAAATCCAGACTTCCTACATGTGAATAAACCACACTAGATTAGTCCACATGAAGAGATACAGTACTCTATCAATTAAGAATATGGGGGGAAGGGGCCTCAAGGAGAGAGGAAGGGCTAATAGCTTTCTTCCTCTGAAAAAGGGGGGGACGTAATAGAGGATTTATGTTACTTCAACTATTAAACCAAAAACACTACTGCGACTAAGCATATCGGAAGTTATCTTTTCTACATCTGTTCTCTCAATTTGTGACTATCCCGCCCTCCTCATGTTTTCTTTCCTTGGTTAGCCTCCTTTGTCCGTTAAGATAGGAAATTGAAACTATCAAAATAATAAATCCCGATTGGTGTTTTTCGCTATGTTTCTACAGGTCCTTTGGTCAAAATCAAGTCATTGTTGTTTTCCTCTAAGAAAACGCGTTTGTCACTCCTTCAGTTTATCTTCTCTAAAACTGAAGATTCGTCTTAAAAGGACTAACTTTAATATGTCGAGGCCTTTTGTCTAGTGCCACCGACTGAGGCATAAAGTGTTTTATCTTTTGAAAAAGTGCAATAATAGACATTGATAGAGCGATTTAATTTTCGTATGACCGTGAAAAATGGTTTCTGTAAGTGTCTGTTATTTGCTTTATTACCCGAGGATGATAAAAAATTAAAACATGGACTCCTTGTTTTCGCATCCTCGTTCCCAGGGCGCTTTTCCCTGTCTAGGGCCCTAGGGACGAGGTTGTTCGGTTTTACTCGCCAAAGAAAACCCTAATATGGAAATGGCATTGTTCGATTGGCCAATTGTGTTACAGTATGGCGTCAAAGCGAAGTATCCATTGATTGCTATAAAGTTCACACGAGCGTTTGCTGAACCAACCAAAAGTCACGCGCGTTTGTATCCGTTCGCTAAACCAATGAAATCGCTCTATTTCCGTTCGTTTGTTGTTTCTGTTTTCTTTGCGCGATTCCATTTCAAGGTCATACGAAAAGCGCTCTAATGTCACTATTTTCAACATTATTTTTTCTCTTGTTTTCTTAAGTTCGTCATTTAGGTGTATAAGTAAGGCTACGATCACACGTGGCGCTCGACGAATTTTCGATTGTTTGAAAATTCGTGCGTTTATAAATAGGTGTTCCGTTCACACAGAACCACCTTACAGGGACGGATCTAGGGGGAGTGTACAAGGGGTACTCACCCACCCCCCCTCCCGAGATAAACTGCGGCTTTCTAATACAACTGGTATTCTGCAAGATATGGCCGGAGATATGTATGATTTGTATTCTCAGCAGTTCACATTATGTTATTGCCTAGTCAAAAGCCTTCGTCTTCGTATTCGCTTTTAAAATTTGTTTATACGTTATCAGTCAGTTACGCCATTCCTTAGTGTGCACCCCCTCCTAAGAAAAATCCTGGATCCGCCCCTGCCTTAACCGTACGAAAATTTAGACTCCTAGCTCTAATATATAAATTTCGACTCAAGGTTCAGAGCTTCAAACAAGAGAGGCCTCTTGGCTTATCCTCAATTGTTGAATCAGTCTTAATAGTGAGGTTTAAGATCATCTTCAACATATGCTCGTCTCATCTCGTCTATTATAATTATGCCCTGGAGAGGCATGCGTTGAGTGATGTAAAATATTCATAAACCTTTTGTGAGAGCTTTCTGTTGTAAATCTCAATAAACTCAATCTTGTGGCCTTAAGTGAGCTAAGAAGTTGTTTTTCACAAAAATCAGTGTATGGTAATGCTTGTTTTCAAGCTGCCTCTTTTACGCACAGGGTACGTGCACTATTCTCCACTAAGCGGAAAGGCTCTTGAATCTAATGATGATGATGACGATGATGATATAGACATTGACGAATTGCACTGTCCTATCTTGTATTTAGTGTACAAATCGTTGATAAATTCAAAACGCTTCAGTCTGTTTTTGAAGCGAATATCAGGATCCTGCAAATATAATAGTGACAAAAACTAAAATTAGTAGAGGGTTTTTGCACGTCATCACTCCGGTATATCGGTTCACCAATCAACTATGTGATAATTGAACTCTTCACTTATTGCACTATAAATAGCCCAGTTAATTTACAAAGCCGCTTACTTTACTTTACTTGAGTCAATGGAAATACTTTAAACACTGTCTTTTAAGCCCGCAATGTTGCCCGGTCTCCATAGTGCTGGCATTTGCCGGATTTGCAAAATGGTCTCCTTTAGGTTACCCCGTTGGTTTTTGTGCTGTGAAGTCACGAATGACGAATTAGACACTTATTTTCCAGATAACTTACCGTCATGTGAGCAAATGACAAGGGTGACAATCTGTGATACCGATGGACAATCCACACATCAGGCAAAACGATAAATTTATACCTAAGAATTAAGGTACAGTAAACTTAAACTCAGAAAAAAGTCAATTTAATATTATCATTTAGTGAAAAGTGACTGTGTTGTTATATCTCTTTAAATCTATAATTTATTTTTCCACACATTATGGAGTATTCTGATTTTAAAAGCGATTACGAAGCTTTATGGAAAAAGTAAGGTTGTAGTAGAAGGTTTACGATAGACGAAGTTGGTGTTGAAAACAACAATGGCAGATGCCTGAGATCTCACTATCGGTTTAGGTAGATCGCCTTAAGAAAAAAACCGTTTTAAAAACCTACTTTCACCATTTTACATCTTGCCTAATGCCATAACAGTGCGGAAAGCGCGATAATAATTGAGAAAATCCGAATGTTTAGCAGTGATGTAAAGTTGAGAAAGAAAAAAAAAAGGAACGAAAAAGGGGAATATACCTCAAAATCATTAGCTCTATAATATGTGAAATCTTATTCATGCCATAGCCCGTAAATCTCTCGTCATAGAGTGGCAGTTCAGGAGTCATTCTGCAAATAAACGAGTGCTTTGTTAACGTTGCAATCTTAAAGAAATGTTATACTCGTATAGCTAGCACAAAGTACTGGTGGAAGACGTGTTACACCAGGTAAATCGCTGGAGGATTGTAAGTTCCACAGAAACGCTCCAATCCAGACCCTCAATGAGGGGATAAATGTCTCTGTCTTTTTTTAAGATGGTATTTTGATACCAACTAAAATTAATTAAAATTGATGATGTACTTATAAAACGCAGATTCTCTGCTAAATACAAGGTCAAAGTAGGGTAAAGTCCAGTAAAAGCTTTTGCATTTATGAATACTAGTAGTAATAACAAGAAAGGCCTGGGGGATGGAAGGGGAAACTTGACTTAAAACGTCAATTAGGGTCGAGCAGATACCAGAAACATAAGGAATTCCTACAAGGCATTCAGTTTTATTCCTTAATCAAAGACTAACTTTGGTATTTAAAATCAGTTGCATATTAAGCTATATAACAGCACCTAAGAATCAAATAAGGTTCGTATTTGTCCTGGTAGCCGCTGACTTCATACGACTCGTTGGCATTGTACCACTTGCTGTAGTTTGTAGAGCTATGAGATAATGGAGACTCGATCTGCCCTGGGAGGTGGTCAAGGAGTCACGGTTGTAATATAACAGTGGAGATCATGGGTATGGGGGCTTTCTAATAAATCGGAAATAATCGACAGTAATTAAAGAGACCTTCTAGTTTGGGTTGCACTTATAGCTTTGAAACGATTTTTAAAAAAGGCTTGGCCAAATCTCATTACCTTATTCAGAATACTTGACTTATTTTGAAAACCTAACGGCTGATTGAGATGTACACTACCTAAATTGCACTGATTTGGCCCCATGAAATTATAGTAGTTTAAGTACTTAGAAGATTCCAAGGCTCATACGGACTACTTTTGTATCCAGGAGGGTCCAGAGGATATAAAGCAGCATGCAGCTGGCTTAATCAAATATCGTAATTTTCACCATTACAGTGACAGGAACCATTTCAAGGTCTTTCAAATCGCGCTATCATAAAACTTAAAACTTCTAGAAAAATGACTTAATTTTCATCTCTACCTTTTTTATGTATGGGTGCTGTGAAATTTTTTTTTTTCAGAACAGCAAGGTTAAGAGATTAAAGTATTATGGGAAAGGATACTAAATGGAGACAGTTTCCTTTTTCTTTTTACCATTTTGACGAGCTTCTCTTTTGTCTCCGGGAGTTCTCTTGTAAACTGCAAGAGAGTGGAGTGAAAATAATTTTATTTCATCCTACTTAGCTCGCGTGGTCTTTGACTCTCGTTCCTCGTTACGTTCTTTGCTCCGAAACCACACGGAAGTGCTTGCTACGCAGGCTACGCTGACTAAATCCTACGACATAAACCTACATGTCTAACATCTACAGCTAGGAAACAGAACCTAATATCATGATTTTTACTATGAAAATTTGTCCTCCTCAAGTTAATCAAAAAGAGACCATAGTTGCAGAGGCAACGGATTTCGTTTTCGTAAATCCAGGGACCTGGGCACTGTAAGGAAACATCGAAAATCTCAGTCAGCAGCCAAGAACCGTTGTCAAAACCCGGCGCTCCAACGCGCAATGCAAACTGTCAAAACGACGGTTAAATCGCATTCTAAAGGTCGTTCCCCCTTTGTCGTCTCTCCACAGGGATACTCCCAAACTTCTGTGAGGGGCTATGCGTCGCATATCTAAGTAGTTTATGTAAAGGAATACTCTTAGAATCTCATGATTAAAGAAAGACAGAACTGAATCGAAGAACAAATAGAATGATGACAGTGCAGCTCTGCTAGTTAGAGTATTTTTACAATCAGTGGGCTGCCTTGTTAACTGTTTTTTTTGTGTGTGTGTTTAAAGTTTACTTAATTGAATACAGTTTGAATTGACCAACCAGATTTCTTGCACCATCAAATGCAGGAACAACAAAGGCCACCTTGTCATCTGTATTATTTCTTTTTTTATTGTACTCAATGATATTATCTCTGAAAAGAGTTTCAGAAAGTCAGTTAGTGGAAAAATATTTATGTTCCCTTGCGTAGTGAACAGGACACGCTTAAGTGAGATAGTTTTGTGAAAGCTTTTACAATGCACTTGCTTACCGTGCAACGATTTCCAAATAGGGTGAAGGAACAAAATCCACGTCAACGAGAAATATATACTGCGTTTTAGCGTTCCTGAAAGATGATTGACAAGAATAGTCTAACAAACCTTGTAAAATATATGATACTCACTCGCTTATACTCACTCACTCCCTCACTCACTAAATCCGCTATATACTGCGCCGACTGTCGTTTAAGGCGTTAAGAAGTATCGACACCCTGCTATAACTGCTGCTGCTCTGGGGACTGCCTCAATAGTCAGTCCCTTGTGAATCAGCCTTTTCTTGACTCTCAGGTGGCAAGTTTCTTTAGGTCGCCATAATGTGAAGCTTGAATCAAGCGACAGCGGCATGTTCTAGCAAGAGACAATAAAAACCTCTCTTGCTCCTCTTGATCCTAGCCATCTCACTTACTCCCATGGATTGTCTCTTTGATGATCGCTGCTCCTGTCTTGGTCGGGAGATCTTCATTATTTGAGATCGGGCATTCAGTTTGGTCTGAAAATTTGAGGGGTGTAAAATGCTATAATACTGTACCTAAGCAAATACTTACCTGATTGCGATATTCCTGAGGCGATTGATTGGGTATTGTAGGCCAATCTGATGAAAAACCAAAGTCGACAGAGGCAATCTTTTCAGTAATAAACACTCAAATACTGAAATTTCACGACTTTGGCCAAATTTTTAAAAAGAAGATGTCTAGATAAAAATTATTTTACCGCAATTAGTATAAAGTTAAGTATTTTACACATTTAGCACACTTGACTTACCTTATTTCCATATATGACGATTACAGATAATGTGGAATACTTTGTGAATAAATGCGGTGGCAATCCCATCAACACCTCTCTCCTAAAAAGAACTCGTTTAAAGGTTGATGGTAAGTACTGGCTATCCTGTGTACAGCCGCCCCCTCCCCTCAGAAAAAGAGGGCCCTGCTCCGATATTATTCTGAGGAGAGAGGTGGGCTGTACACAGGCTAGTGCTGGCAAAATGCCTTCGTTTTAAGGTTTATAATATTTTTAGGGAAGTATTTTTTTAAAGAAGTACTTAGCCTGCGAACAACCTTCCCATTTCCAAAGGCAAGCGGAGCTCGTCGCGAAGATCTCCAATGCGCGAGTAAGCGCCCCTCGCTCTCTCATCTTCTTTCATGTGTCACACGCGCGCGACTTCTCACAATAACCACAAACGGAGGGCTTGCTCACAGGCTAAAACTTGCCTAACTCTTTACAATTATTGTTTGTCAGTACATCTATAAGTTGAAGCTTGTTTTAGAAATCGGAAAAAAAGTGTTGATGAAAAACTATGACATGATTATTTTAAATTATTTAATATACCTACAACCGTCTCAAAAACCTATCCGACACACTTCAGTTATAACTAACACCTTTTACCTACGTTTTGAAGTCGATGGACTCATCATCGTCGTCTAAAACAACATAAACTACCACGGACAAAGGTCCTGTGAAAATTGAGTGAATTTTTTAATAGATATTGTGGCGTCTGTCGATCTTGATAAGCCGGCAAAAAGACCTCTGGCCAACAGTATTAGTTTATGATTTAAGATGTCATATTACCATTCCAAAATCTTAAAATCCTCTTCAACATGGTTATTCGGTCAAAAGTTAGCTGTGTCACTAAAGTGATGGCGTCGGAATCCTAGAAGTAAGAGCAAAACAGAGAAATAGAAAATATAATAGTAATAATATAATGATAATAATGATGAAAATGATGATGATGATGATGCTGATGACGATGACGATAACGATGACGATGACGATGAGGATGAGGATGACGATGATGATGATGATGATGATGATGATGATGATGATGATGATGATGATGATGATGATGATGATGATGATGATGATGAATATAAACATGGAAGGTGGAAGTTGCAAAATTCATTCGGTTGACACTCCCAAAAAAAAAAAAATTAGCGAGCTTTGCAAATCTTTTGTAGCTTTCAGCACAAAGTCGACCACGTGAAGCACAAATCTCTTTATCCAAGCAAAATCCAAAGGCGGATGAATCTTGGAGCGTTCAGCTAAAACCGTGAGGTTATCTTGAAATACAAACGTATAAAATTGTTACAACTTACGGTGGGTGAAGAGGCAGAGTACAATATTTCAGTTAGAAAGTCTCCTGATTTCAACTGTGGTCTTTTTGTCGATGCTTGGCATGGGGCTAGTAAGCTGTTTGGTGTGATATTGGTCCGGCTTCTAATTTTTTCTGGATAAAAAAATTGATTTTATAAAACAAAAATAGAAAGCTTTTGGTGAAAGATAAAGCAATTGATCATTTGTAGTTTTGAACAGTCGCTCTACATCGGTGAAACTTAACACTAGTTTCATATTAAGACTGTCATAATTATATAATAATAGTCAATAATAATGATGATGATAATTGTGGTACATGTAATATAATTACTACAATCAATAATATTGATTGTAATTTGGAGCATTCTAAGAGTGATAACAATGATGTATACTTATTAAGTTTGATGGGCATTTAGATTAGAGGTTAACCTACTGATAGTCTGATTCAGCCTGCCGTGATAGGATCAATGTTTAACGTAGGCAAGGCATAGTCTCTTATCCAAAACAGACTGTAGGGAACTCAGTAGGTTTTTTTTTTTTTTTTATCAGTGCACGCACCAACTTTCTCAAACAAACCATAAGAACAGAACAAAGCATCCTCGTCCCAGGGTTCTTTTGTTTTCTAAAAGAGAAGATCTCTCCCTTCGCCGCTGTCACGGTAATATGGGCATCCCTGCGTTTTAGGCATCCCCATTCCCAAAACCCTGATGATATGGGCATCCTCTGTAACCCTAACCCTAACCCTAATCGTCAAGGTAATATGAGAGGGGGATGCCAATATCACTAGGGTTTTGGGAATCGGGATGCCCAAAACCGACGTAGGGATGCGCATATCACTATAACACCGCCATAATGAAAAACGTGAAGACCCTGGGGAAGAGGTTGTAGAACAATACACAAAACTGTAAGGACATAACGCTATTTCAAAATAGACAGTTCGTGCACATCGATAAGCCATTTCATGGCTTTTTACCGTATATGGGCTTTACAGCAAGGTCAGTAAAAGTGACGTAGCCTTCGTATCCAAGACAACCCAACATGACTGTAACACTAATAATCTGTTCCCCGTAACGTGAGATCTGAAAAAAAAAGGGATACTTGATGCACCTGATACTCTTTTTGAATAACGAGGGCAAAGTCTGTTCAGTGTTTTATTCTGTTATCAAAATCCGAGCTCAGTCCCCTAGCCTACGAGTAGTCCCCATTTTTCCTCAGGGATAGTAGAGCGTGCGAAACGCGAGCGCGCGTGAAAATCACTCCTCGCAAGAAAGTGCCTTTCTTTCGTTCTTTTTTTTTGCAACTGTTAGGAGGGTTAGGGTAACTTCTAACCTTGGTCATGCCGCTCAAGAAAGCTCATTTATGCCAACCCTACTGATTTGCAAACCTCATACCCGACACCGCGAGTTATGGGTATGTTTATATATAATTCTAAATCTAAAAGGTGCTAGTTGAAGAATATTCAAAACTTTTTACATCAAATGCCGTTCGACGCTATTCTTGTGAGTCTCGGTTCTGCTGGTTGACATGCAAACACAGGAACTAAGGAGGTCACTAAGGCCTCTTCTACAATTTTCATAAGTGTACGTATCGACACGCAGCGTATTTACATCGTTTTTACCCATCCACGGCACGAGGACGCTAAAGCGATTCAAACAAGATAACGTCCCGTGCGCTCTTTGAAGATCGTATAATTAGGCGTTTTCAAAGATCCCCACCCACAGGAAACCCGCAGTTTGGTGCCCATGGAAGGAAGGCTAATTCAGAGAAAAATAATCTCCGTTTTCAAAAATATCCCGATACGTGCGGTGGGGCTTAAGGATCGTTGAAACTGAAATAGTGTTGTTGCCTTGGCCGAATTTTTTTCATGTATATAAAGTGTTTTCCATACTTACATATTCCGCTTTCTTGCTCATTACTTTTCCAGCCAAATCTGGTAAAAAGTTTATCCTGAAAAACATCAGAGAAAGAACTCCTTTACTATAATCCTTTTCATTCAAGTTATAAATGTGCACAAAAAGTACATTTTAAAGCAAAAAGATTCTGTTTTGCTTCTTTTTTATCGTACTTGAGAAGTTTCCTTCTTCTACTTGCGAACACTACAAATACGCGAGCACCATAAAAGGGTTCATAAGCCTGCGAAAACGACAAAAGAACATTAGTGTTAATATGTGACATGATAAATTGATCTCATGATGAACAGCCAAGAAACCTGGGTCCTGTTTCTCGAAAGTCCGATAACTTTTAGGGCCCGAAAAGCTATTTTATGTTTGCCGTGTTTGCATTCAATATCAAAGTTTCATTAATTTTGAAATTGTTATAATAAAACTATCAGTTAACGAAGCAAAGTGACCGATTTGTGAGCTAGGAACTGTGCTACTATTCAAATGGACTTGATTTCAAAATTTGCCTTCGGAACCGAAAAGTTATCGGGCCGTTTGAGAAACGGGCCTCTGATTCGTTACTAAGCTGAACAACCTCGTCTCTAGGCCATTTTCTAACTGAAAAGCCCTGGGGACGAGGTTGTAAGCTGAACTAGCCCTCCTTGAGGGGAGAGGGGCGTCTGTACACTGGCTAAAGCTGAACAGAAAAGCATTCTTAGTAACTAGTTGGCCAAATCGAGTCCACTCAATCCCAGGAGGGAAACCGAGGGGGAAAGAGTGGAAGTCTATGCACCACTGGGAGATTAAAGATCGAACACGCTATGAGTCAATGTTCACCTGCATCAAGGCATGAAGACAGGGTATTATCCTCTTTTGGCTGTATTTAGTGTAACGCCATTCTACACTCATAACTTAAAAATCCTACCCTAAGTCGAGTCACCTCGATACCCGGAGGGATGCCGAGGGGGAGGGGGTTTAATATGTGGGTACCTCTGAGAGATGGAAACTGAACCCCCTATCGGACTATGTTCAGCTACATTCAGTGTAACGCCATTCTAGACTCTGCACCCACAATTTAGAAGTCCTATCCTAAATCAAATCACCTTCATTCCCGGAGGGAAGTCGAGGGGGACAGCGCAAACTAGACTCAGCACCGAAATTAGAAATCGTATCAGTAAAGAGATCACGCAGTAATATTCTTTGTAGAATAGATGCTGTGAAGAGAACAACTATTAAACAATACTTGAGTTAAGAATAGATAAAAATCAAATGTTTAAGAACCCAACTTTTCAGCCACCATTAGTGGCAACTGATACGGTGCTCTACGATTTCAATCTCTCTCTATTTGAGTTGTAATTCCCGCTACTTCTTTGAGCCTTATGATTGTTTTGTCATTGACAGACCTGTCGAAAGTCCCTGGAGACCCGATTCCTAACCAAAAGAAACTTTCTGTTTCCATTTTTTAAGCTAAGAATTCTGGGATAAACAAGTTGTATTAATTTTATTACTTTTTATTTAAGCTAAAACAAAAAACGCGAAGAACAGCAAAAATGATTGTTTACCACACCCTTAATAAATAAGCAGGAGGGCGCTTCATCTTCCACGAGGCTGTGCTGACATAAAACTTGAATCCTTTAATTGGTATATTCTTGTTAAACTGTTAAGCAAAAAAAATCGAGAATTGAAAATCGTGGTCTAGGTAAAAGACCGAAAAATACCCCTAAAAGAATCAAGTAGCGCCAACCAAATGGAAATATTTTCGATTTTCAAGATTGGGGTCCCCCCGCCGCCTCTAGAGGCTTGATGGACCCTCACATGGATATACTCTGCGCGAAATGCTCGCAGGCGCTAATCCACCTGATCCATCCATCTCTCGTAAGCGACCACCCTTGGTACACGACAAAGAGGTCGCTTACGGAAGGTGGTCGTCGAAGGAAAAGTCATAGATATAAGCTTAAAATGAAGTGATTAACGTAATTACATAAGGTTATTACCTTACAAGCTAAAACTTAGGCAAATAGACAACTGGCAAGAATGTTTCACTTCGAATAGGGCTTGGAACTGTTTAAACTTTGTACATAACCCCGTGTACATAATATTCTGCATCAATGTTACAATCCACCTGTTTACCTACAGATCGTCTTTCAACCATTTATTTTGTGAGGTAACTGCTGTAATCTGTCAGCACGCCTGGTCAACGCTATATAGAACTGAACTAATGCGACATTCGAGCATGGTTTTCTTACAATCATACGTGATGATCATGCCGGGTGGTCGCTTACGGGAAACAGAAAACAAAAGGACAAGTTAAATTTCTGGCTTAAAATGTGGTCGGGGTCGTTTAAGAAATTCGAATTCGAATTCGGTATTTGGCTGAGAAACAAAACGGTTATTTTGAAAGTGGTCGCTTACGAGAAGTGGTCGCTATGAGAGAGTTGACTGTATTAGGATGCGTGAAGGCAATTGGGATATTACACTGATTCTGATTCTGCTGCATGACTACTAGTCTACCGTAGATTGAAAAATATTAGCAGATTAGCATCTTATCTCTCGTTCATTTTTCTCCATGTTCCGACCAACATCTGACATAAGAAGAGATTTAGAATCACGTTTACGGCAAACGAGAATTTGTACCACGTGACCAAGGTTTTTTTAAAAATGTCGTTTACTGTTCATTATAACTGCACGGAAACCAGTAGATTAATGCCAGTTTTATCCATAAGAATTGTTTCAGTGAGCTGTTTTTATCTGCTCATTTTCTATTTTGAGAATTTCTCAACTTGGATTTGCCGTAAACGTGGCTGTAAGTCTCTCTATTGCAGTAAAATAATAGGCTGGATTGTTATCAAGGTACTGATTGTTTGAATGACAATAATGTTTCCCGCTCCGTGATTTTAGTCACCTGACTTACCGGTAGATACTGATATGTCTCCACCATTCTTTGAGGAGAACACGCCACACTGAAAAACTGAGAAATTCATTTATTCGACAACGTTAACGTCATGCATATTACTGCTTTTCATTACAACAAATGTTTGCTCCGTGTAGACCGAGTACCCTGGAAGGGAGATAATGTGTATAACCCCAAAAGTCTAGCAACATCCCTAACGCTGAATAGGGCGCGTTTATTAAAGCTGCCAGTCCCCGAATGATTTTAGCGATGAGGGTCGTAGTTCCCTGAAAATCACTACGGAGGTTATTTAGATTGTTATTTTTTATCCGCATCTATCCATTCCAGGTCCAAAAAGTTGGAAAATAGATCCATGATTACCGTCACGAATATACACTATTAAGCCCAAGTTAACAAATGAAACTGTCAACATATTTAGTGTATTTGGTGTAGTCAGTTTACACTGACTACACTGAAAACATTGTGACTACATTGACTACATTGACGACACCAATTCACTAATGCTCAACCTACACACTACACTGACCACCCCATCACTAACACTTGTGTATATTCGTGACGGTAGTCGTGGACTTATTACCAAACGTTGTAGGGGATGCTAGTAACAGACACCTGTGGACTCCCCTCTCCCTCCCCCTCTCTTTATTTTCAGAGCGCATGCAGCACAAACTATTATAATAGCTACTTGCCTGTCTGGTTTTTCTTTCGGGACTTTGTTTGTATTCAGTGACGTCCCATTGCACATGTGACATCCACCACCCATGAAGAGAGAGAGAATTGTTTTCCATGACGTGCCTACTCAGTAAGTCTGGCCCAGTTTCTAGCACCACGTAAGGTCTCCTACTCTTCTTATTTATGCTGATACCAATTTTAGAGGGTAGTCCTTGTTCTCTGAGATCTCTACACAAGACCACAAGTTTTTTGATACTGAATTAATGGTAATGTGATAAGTGATCACGTAGGTTGGGTAAATATAGAAGGTACTAAACTTCTGTTAAAATGCTAACCACATAAAGATAGCTTGTTATAGTTAAGCACAGAGTAACACGAAGAAGTCGCCTGGGGATCTCGAGTGTCCCTTCAAACGAGGTTTTAGGCCTACTTTATTTAGTTTTAGGACTCTCATGGCACACAATTACCTTAAATTGCTAGAGGTACCCGCCTTGGCTTACTTTTTATTTTTTCTCAAGAATTGTGAAGTCATTAGGATTTAGGATTAAATTTATGCTTTTGGTCATCACGTTCTAGATGTGCTTGCTGCTAAACAAAGTGGTTTCAGTATAATCCTTTTTCTATTTCCCGAAGTATCACGGAGGTTTCATTTTTTATGTTGTGCGAGGTGGCTTTCATTAAAATTCAAGGTTGTGAATCAAGCTCTGCAGCTCAGAGCCTGCGGAAAGTTACTGACCTTTCAACGGAAGCTAACATTTCCTCTTGAAATAAAGGATGAAGCAGGTTGAAGGTATATAATATAATCATAGTTGTTATAGTCCAGCGCCATCTTAGCAGCGCTCGTGTGAGCCCAAGGTATCTGCTTATCAGCACAAAGCAGTGAAAAGCCATTCTAAACGGGTGGTGCTAGTAATAAGGTGAATGAGAACTCCATAATCTGCAGAAAGCGAAACAACAGAGACATCAGCAAATAAACAAAATTTCAATCAAAGTGCAATCGACTAACTACACATGCCGACCAACTCTCGTGAGCTACCACCTAGACAATTGGCGACAAAATTAAAGGGCCTTTGTGAGGTTTTGCCAAGTCAAACGGGAAAAATGAAGCATTCACTCTCCCACCCCCTCCATGCAATGTTGTACAGTTTAACTCTCTCTAAGATGGACGACTTCGGAACCGGACCAATTAAGGGAGACCTTACGAGCAGCTCCTACACTATACTCGGGACCGACCCCCTACTGTCCGTCTCAGAGAGGTGTCCGGCTTATATTGCCTAGTCCCTCTCGGTCATAGCTCCGCTTGGACCACGTGACTAGAAACGCTTTGGCCGGGCGAAATAATGAGGCCTAGGGACTAGGCAACGGCTTATAGAGAGTCAAGGTAACGTGACACCAGTAGAAAGCTAAGGGAAGAATGTAACGGAAAATGGAATCATTTTCTTTCTTAAGTGTACAACCAAACGTTCTCCGCTTTGTGTTCTAAAAGTGCAACAGTCCTACACGCTGCAAACTGGAGAAAGACGGCAAAATATTAAGAATTTTGCAATTTACTGTCATGTTGAGAGCTTACATTTCCGTTTTGAGATATTTTTCACTGCATAACGCACTTCTCAAGTGTCTGTTGACGGTTTCAAAAGTGTCCGTTGTCCGTCTTAGAGAGTTGCCCATCTTATAAAGAGTATAGTTACAGTAAAATGACTGAAAATCGGCATGGACTAGCAACAGGACGGTCCGTCTTAGAGAGGTGTCCGTCTTATAGAGGTATCCTTTAAGACAGAGTTGAGTGTACCGCCGATTGTACTATTCTCAGTGACCATCCCTCATAGACGACCAACTATCCAATTAATTATGCCGGTCAGAATCCGTTTTCACGGTCATTGACCAGGAAAGTACACGGAGGTTACAATATAATGCGAAACATTTACCAGTCATCCCGATTTAGTGATAAAAATGCTTTTACTGACAGGCACCATAAAGAATATTTTTCCCAGAATGATATCAGTTTTACGCACGGGCGTGTGTGCGTACATGGCGCTACGCTCCTGGTCATGCAGCCCTCAAGCGATCAACTACCAAATTTTTGCCGCGATCTTTTGTGGAATGTGTGACTTCAAGCTATGAGCGATTACTTTCTCATAAAGCGACCAAAAAGCAATCTTCCTAAGATTCCCTTCAACCTAGTTCACAAGGCTTTTTCCCTTTTTGCCCATTTTTAAGGGAGAAAGTCCTGGGAAGGAGAATGGATTCGCTTAGTGGGCCCTAAGTTTATGAACACTTGGCAGTTTTACTCCGTAAGATGAAATAAGCTTATTTTTGATAGGAAAATCCGAAATCAAAAAGACGAAAAAAACTTACCTTGAACTGTGCTGACAAGGAATATTATTTTAATAGTGTTATTGGTTTAATATTTCCGTAACTGCTGAATCTAGTTTTACTGATTGAAGTACCATTGCCTCTTGTGGTACCATTGTCTTGTAACACCTTTTAAGCCAATCTAACTTGTGTTTAAATTGTCTGTTTCATTTACATCCTTTTGACACCCTTTTCATTTCTATTGCCACTGTACCTACCTGTTTCTCAGAAAATATATGTCCTGTGTGCTTCGTTAGAAACAAACTCGGCTATAATTCTCCAGAAAGTATCATTAAGAGAAGTAACTCGGCTGAGACAAAACGAAATACCCGAAGCTTTGGTGCTCGATAAAACGGTATTTGATCGCTTACAATACTCAGGACCCGCTGTTCATCTCCTGGCGAGGGGTCTTCCAGCTGGTGGAGAAGAAGTCCGCCAAAACAGTGAATGTTTAACCTGAAAACTGTCACTGACTTCTTGTAACTTGTAACTAACTTCTTTCGATTCCTTAGATTCTTATGTTCAGTCCTAGTGGCGTTGGTTCAAGAAGCTGTATTTTACCATTAAAACTTTTTCTCATCACGAAGGAACGTGCTTCCGGAGACGTAATGATTATCCATGTCAGACTAATTCTGTTCAGTTCAATTCACTTGGCTAGCTTCGAGACAGCTGCCAAATCACAGTACAGTGACTGACGACATTCGCACCCGTATTCATGTCTGTTACAACTCGTTTTTTCCACATGAATTAGTTCACCACCGGCGACTTTGGAATAAAAAACTACGACAATCCCATCTGTGTGTAATCAGTTTTCTGGTTTGTCTTCATACGAGGAGCTTTCTTTGTGAGCGACGTTGAAATGCAACAAAAAAATTTTACCATATAAATTTGCTTTAGCGAATTCAAGACGCGAGGATGATGTAAGGTGACGGAAGAAGTGCTCTGGTTGATGGCGCGAATCTGCGACGTCCGTTTCTAAGGACAATACAGTAGACTAGCAGGGATGTGTTTACAGTAGAACCTCTACATCACAATCAATGTGAAACGTTATAAGCCGTTAACTAGTTGTAGGTAAAAGGTAAAGACATTGAACATGGGCCTATGCAGGCTATTGCACTTCCCCCCCCCCCCCTAGTCAGGGTGCCAGTCCATTGCAGCGTTACCTTCAGCAATATGTTGCCAGTACTCATTTATGCATCTAGGTGAAAGTGACGATAGTAGAGCAAAGTGAAACAACTACACGACTAGGTTTGAATCCCGGTCCCGCCGACAGTTACGAAGTCGAGTCGCCAGTTGTCAACCCTCTGCTCGGCCACCACGCCTTCAGAATGAGTTAACTCCAAGATGGTTCTAACTTTTGATTTTGAAGCAGTGAAGCTACAAGGCCCAACCATGATTCCGGCCAAGCCATTGTACAGTGCTTTTTTGTCCAAGTGTACTAGATTTATGCTTTAAATTGATGACGACCGAAGCTTCATTCGATCTAGACCTTCTCTGACAGAGAACATGATGATCGATGAACTACTAGTACTTCAATCTTACTACAGAAACCTAACCTACTACAAAAAGTGATCTTTTCAGAGTCTTCACAAACGTGACGCTTTGTAGGAAGTTTTGGTTTGTTCTTATCTGATAATCATAAAGTTATCTCCTAACAGTGACCTGCCCGGTAATATTTTGTTCAGTAATAGCTAATAAGAAGCGAAAAACAAGCAAAGACGGAAATGTTTTGACAAGTGTACAGTGACCCGAAGGAAAACCGAAAAATAAAAACACTGTACCTCAACTGACAAGGATTGGAATACAATCAACTTTAGCTAAGCGGACAAATTTCGTAATAGACGGCATCTTGATGAACGAAACAACCATTTCATAGTTGAGTTTTGTTTCATACGACTGATACGACACTGAATTAAGCTATTCATTGAAGGTCTTAACCCTGAGTTGATTACTCAATATACTCGCCCTTTTACTGTTTAGAGAAAATTAACACTCGTTTAATACTTACCAGTGAAGTGTTAATAGAAGTCTCTCTCTATAGAGCCACGAACAATCGTCAGGACAACATGACGAGTCTTCGTAACTTATGATTGACCTAGCTACTTCAAAACTACAGGTACATATGCCCAGTTTGAAGCGCTATATGCGTTCATGCCCCTTTGGGTTGCTGTCAATGGCGATTCGGTGACCTAACTAATTTAAAACCCAATAGTGTCATCGAATGTATCGGCTATGTCCCCTAGCTAACTAAGCCTAAGGAGTGATCAGCATCAAATTTCTATTTGAAATACCAATGGTTTATGAAACAGAGTAATCACGAGAATTAAGGTAGTGATCACCCAGGGTAAATTTCCGATTCATAGATTAACAACTTCCCCCCATTACGTCTGTAAGAAATGTATAGCGGCAACAAATGAGAATTTAGATTTTGATACTATACATTTAGGGTTTAAAGGGTTAAAAGTATATCAGGTGTGAAACGAGCTCGCTTTTATTCACGCTTATTAAAACTTCAACCAAACAGGCGTTATCCTTATTTAAACGGCAAAGACAGATAACACATATAAAAGCACTCTTCAAGTGTATGTAGTAAGAGACATATCGTAGACTATGTATAATCTAAGAAAATACACTGAAGGGAAACAATAATAGAGACTTGGCGTTGGGGAGGGGGGGAGGTAGCTGGGACGCTTTTACGAGGCCGGGTGCTTATATCTAGCTATAGTTGGCAACTGGCCGGCGGGATATCCGGACTAAATCGGTATATCTGAAACTACACTTGTGAGGAATTTGTTGGCTTTATAGATCATTCGATGCTGCTCTCTTTAGGTGCCCAACATATGGATAAAGGCTCCGTCAACAAGTATATTTTGTGCAATGTGTACAAAGCCGTTTGGTACCACAAGGTTATTTTATTATACAGAGCATGTAGCCGGTATTTAACAGCTGTACTTCTCTATGGTTCTTATCGCTGCGCTTAGGCTGTTAACGAAGGAGGTTGTGACCATACACAGGCCGTGGAATTAGCCCTTTATTGTCTTACTGTTGTAACGGTTAAGCATTGTATTTATAAGGTGGCTTTGACTTTCTATGAGACAGGGGATGAGGTCCCTGTGTGCATTCAAAGTTTTTTTTAAGAAAGAGCCGTGTAGCGCTGGTACGCACACCCGGTTCGTAAGCTAGCGAACGAAGTTTTCTAACTAAAACTTTTCCTAATTTCCTCCGGTACTTGGTATTCGTCTTCTTAGTGCACAATTTCGGCAGTGACAAAACACCTTTTGATATTGCTTTCATTCATTACTTGTTCTGTGGAGTGACCCACATTTTTTTCCTGTTACTTCAAATTTTACGCTTAAGCAAACCCGCGAGATATTTCCTATGCTTGACTTAGCGTGCTCATAATTCACCTGCTAGTTAGTCAAATAGTTAATAGCCTGTGTACTGACGCCCCCTTTTTCCCTGAGGGGAGCGGCTAGGGAGAAGAGTCTGTACACAGGCTAATCGTTAACAATTATGACTGAGAAACTGTGTATAGACTCCAGTTTCTTTGATTGATTACATACACTGGGGTGAGTTCTTTTGGTAAAGGACTTTGACGAGATTAAATCTGATTAGACCACTCTTGGAAATCTAATGATGAAATTTCTGATCGCAAACTTTCTTAATTCTTCCGGGCCGTACGTTCAAGCCATTCGAGTTAGCACCTCTCCCTAACGCTATACACCCTGTCACCAACCTTCTTGGCTCATTCGATAACTATCGATGATCATATCGTTAAAATAAGAGACTGTAAATGGACTGTGAACAGTCCAGTTCAACTGCGCAGAAACAGCGCCAAGTGATGTGAGCAGAAAGAAAAAACAGCAAGGGAGCCACACTTCACTATCCGATCGCCTGGAACAGGCCCGGAGACGTAAGATCTGAAAAGCCATGTCCAGACTTTCGTGCGAAAACGAGTTTTACCCTATCAGAAACGCGCACTTTCCATGAAGTATTGCTTTTCTCTGTTTGGGTAAATAAGGTCGCGCCGAATTGAGAGAGCGGCGAAAATCGAGCCGATGCGATTTAGCCAGTCCCAGGCATTCAGATAGTAGGGGGGCAGTAAGTAATGCAGAGCGGATGGAACAAACTAAACGTTCTCTTCTCCGCCCAGCCTATGCTACCTGAAAGCCTGGAACCAGCCTCCTGCGTAGCCCGTACTTGTGTACGCAACAGGACGGGAGAGGAAAGACGAGAAACCTTGTGTGACAAGCGTGACAATAACTGTCTTTGAGATAACTTTTCGCCAAACTTCACTGTCCTTTAAACAGTTTTTTTGAAAAGAACAGAAAACATTAATGTTAAGTTACGAAACACGCAAGTCACGTTTGTCACACACAAGCGTTTTGCTGTCCTTTTTTCCCTGCCGACCTGGTGCGCAAACTCACTGCTGTGACATGAAGAACGCGTCAGAGAATGCAGGGAGACGGCAGAGCGAACGCAAAAAATAACCAAGCAATGGAATCTCTCAATTCGCTCACTCTACTACTTTTGTTAAGAAAAAGGACACACCACTCTTAACAATCGAGCTGACAGGTTGAAAAAGACAGCAGGTTTTCCGAGCATACACTTCCCCGCCTAGTTGGGTACCCCTGGCTCTTTCCCGCAACTTTACAGGAAAAAACAACAAAACCCAAGAAACAAAGCAATTCCTTTTGGAGTTTTATTCAATCACCTCTTTAACAAGAAATGTTCTCGTGTTCTAAGCAGCTGAGATCAGATAAAACGTATTTACATAGATATACAATAGGAAAGTACTACAGGTCCTTAGAGTATATTTCCAGTCACGTGGGAACAATGAGATATCGTTTTCCAACCGTCAGAACACCCGAACTATTTCTTAATCTTAGAAAATAGCAACCCTGGTCATTAAAACAACTATAATATATATCTGGTCAATCTACTCTCTCATCTTTTCTTTTTTTTTTGTTGCCCTTGAGTATTTTTTCTACTGTATTTCACTCTTATCAACTCTTGTTGTTTTTTAAACAAAACAAGTTACCACTAAATGCTTTATAGACACTTCTTTACTCTAGAACCGATCTCCATTAAACGAGATACAACAATAACTTAAAAAATTTAAATTATACACCAAACTTTTACTATAAAAGATAATAACTTTAAAAACCGTCAGATCAAAATTCTTTTTACAAACTGTTCTTTTTCCGCCACCTCCCGACAAAAGTCCGTTTGAGACAGCGAAGCTAGCATACAAATGCCTATAAGATTCAGCACGTGTCAAGTTTATTGTAATGTGCAAGGTCTCTTATCCTGGGTTCTTAACACCACGTGTGGGCTCGTGTGAAGTTCATGCTAATGAACGAAGTCTCTTGTTCTGGATCGTTTGCAGAAGATTCATGCAGCACGTGTCAAGTTCGAAGTCTGAAACGGACACAGGAACGTGCTTATAATTATGTAATTTGACACACACTATTAACCTAATTTACTTTACACTCTTTTCACGTGCTATTGTTTCTCGAGTGACCACCGACCGCTATGAGACAGCGTTTCATCTCAGTAAGTTCCTTGACATCTGGGTTGCTACGGCCATAGTGGAGAGCCAAGAGATTAGTAGCTTTGTCGATTGTAGAGAGTGCCTTCTTCACTTGTCTGTCATTGAATAGTAGCTGCGAAAGCTTGTGAAGTTCATGAGCATATTCTACACTTGATGAACCAAAAACTTTTTCCACTGCTTCAGAGCTTTGTGAACAGTAATATGACGCTTTCTTGAAGTCTCCGTTCATGGCGTAACACCTGTGAGAACACAACAGAAAAAAAAAGATAATCAGAGGCATTTTAAGTAATATAAACTTAATGCAAGGGGTAACAACTAAAACATGTGTATTCCCAAATTACAACTACTAAAAGGTACAATCAAAAGAGATTTTGTAACATTTCATCAAAGAATTTTAAACGTTTAACACTACTTACATTCCCCCTTCTAACTAAGATAAATTTGTCTGCTATTACTGAGCACCGCAACATTACGAGATGTGCATATGTTTTATTCTTATACTTTCCACGTACCGTTTATTGCATTATAACAGGGTCTTTATTACTTTAAGCCCTAAATTATTCAGTCCTCAGTTGTTCAAAATCTGGACAGCGCTATCCAGCGGATAAATCACTATCCAATGGATACATGTAAGTATTAGAGAAAATCAATTGCACTATCCACTGGATAGAGATTTATCCGGTGGATACAGGCTGTCACCAGATTTCAAGTTGCCGGCTAAGTACAAGGAGTAGGCGGGGAATCAAACAGCTAGGGATTTCTTTTGGTTATATACTTTTCTCTTTTTTCCAATGGAAGTAGCCGGGGATCATGTTTATAGTAGCCGGGTGAAATCCCTGCCCCCCCCGGCTCCCCAGGCCTCCAGCTTTTAATGACAGCCCTGTGGATCAGAGCATTATTTTTCCCTTTAGTGATCATTCTATAAAAACAAAGTGAGCCTCTTGCCATTTTAAGCGGCTACATGGCCTGTGTTGAAGGCAAAAGGGTGGCAGAGGGAGGGAGAGAATAATGCGAAAGGGAAAATCCCCTCCACTTTAGCCTTCTATTCCGCCTCTTTCAACGCCTGCCACACAAGCTACTGGCTACACAAATCACTAATGTTTACCTGGCAATGGCATCATGTGTCTCTGCCAAGTCTTTGTGGTACATGTGAAGCAGTGTTTTACGTCGTCGCAAACACTCAAGGAACACATCTAAAGCTTCCTTAATACCAACTCTTTCTGACAACCGAACCCCTTTCACAAAAAGCAGCTCTGCCTCATGGGCAAGACGACACTCATCTAGCATATTTTTTTCGAAGTTACATTCACGGTTCTGACAAGTTCCAATGACTCCATCCCTGACAGAAGATAGTTTCATGGCATTCTTGCATTTGGGGCAAGCAAAGGCAGAGAAGCACAATCTTTTGTTTTCCATTTCCTCATCACTGAAAGACAAGACAGCCTATGATCAGCTCGCTGCATAAAATTATTATGATTATGAATTTAATACCTTTAACTCTGCAATGATCAATAACATTGTTTGCTCAAAACAAAAGGTTGTGAGCCAACCATCACGGTTTTGAGCAAAAAAAATTAAAGAAGGGAAGAAGCAGCCCATTTGGATAATAGATTTTTTCAGTCTTACCTCTTGCATGCCGTACACTGGCAAGTGAAAAAGTACTGTTTATACAGGACTTTTTGACGATCCTCACGGCCCATGCGATTGACATGGGGACCTGCAAAAAAGCAAAAACACGTTATTATAAGCAACCTTTCTAAGCACATGCAAAAAACAGCAAGACAGCCATTTTCTATTGGTTCTCCTGAGGACAATTTTTCAGTCTATCCACTGAGAGATCAAGTCTCAGGAAGTTGACAATGATAAATAATTACTTGCCTTCAATACGGAATCAATATTATTTACAACCCAAACAATATAGGCATTAGAAAATAAATTTTTAGGAACCAGTTAGAATAAAGACACAATATACCTTAATAATACTGTGATTGAATTAAAGCTACACTAGAAAAACAAAACCATGGGAAATTTCAATAAAACAATGTTTCTTCACTCACCATAACAGTGAGAAATCTCTGATCCTTTTGCTATGTTATGCGTTGCTCTCACAACCAGATGGCCACCAACAAAACTGAAAGACAAAAAAGTTAAATATTGGTTCATGAATACTTATCATTGTTTTTTAAAATTTTCTTCAGAAAATAGGAATTACATTCTTCATGTTGTGAAAATACCGCTGGAAAAGGCTGTACAATTTACAAAACAAACCACTCCAGTGTCACATCTGGACCCTGCACTCACCTCACTATAACATCAGGATCACAAGCATGATTCAGCAGAGATGCTGTTGGATAAAGTGCAGTAGCTATTCTCTTCTGTTCCCTAGTTACAACTTGCTCTTTTGTTGAATGTCTTGCACTGTCACTTGTTGATACTATTCCCGTAATTGCATGAACATTGCAAGACAATTGCTGAGAATGATGAAAGAGTAAGCAGCCAATCACATCCGGTGAAAGACAAGTTGTTTCTCCACTACTTTCATCTATGCCTTTGAGTTCTTGGGCTAAGTTTGTGCAAAACAAGTTTTGAACATTGTTCACATTGTATTTAAGTTCAAGTTTTTCACATTGTTGTCCATTTACTTTACAAAGTCTGTTTTTCAAGCAGCTCTCACAGTTTAGTAGTCTTTGCTGAAGGTCTTCTTGAACCAAGGCACCCTGGAGAAATTCTGCCAGCAATGCACAATTCTACAAACATTAAAAAAATGAAACAATTAGGGTGGATTCAGCTTTTCTCCCTTGACATATCCATCAAGAAAGATCTCCATCTGCAAAACCACAAAATGACAACAAACCAGAATTTTTTTTCATAAGAAAAAAACAAACTTAATGAAGAAATTATCCTGGTGGGGGGGGGGGGGGGGGGGGTGACTATAGCTTGATGTACATGTCAACACAGTAGAAACTCTCACTCCATGCAGTCTTGCACCCAAACAAAAACAGACATATTGTAGAGCACTGATTTATTTCAACACAAGTGGAACAATTACCATGATGTTGCAATCTTTGCCAATATTTTCCTTAACAAAAATCCCAAGTACGATTGCATAATAAACCAAAGGCATGTATCAACAGTCTAGTGTGAACAAACATGTTTGTCACTATCAGGATTCAATTGTCATTAAGCAACATGCATCTGGATGACATGATATTTAAATAACTACCTCACAACTTAATGCCTACCCCTTATTATCTATCCATAAATAATCAAATGAACAACGTACCAAAGCATGAGACATCAAGGTTTCAACAGGCTGTAATTCTGTGTTGGTGACAAGTGAAAACACTGAACCATAATCACCTGAAGCAAACATGACATACGGTATCACCAACCATTCTTAATGCATTATTTTTTTTAACATGAAATTGAAGAGAAGACAAGAACAAAGATGTTTATAAGGATTTAAAGATTACTGGTGTGCTGAGACATCCTTTTGTGGCACTGTAGCATCAGTATTATGCTATTACAAAACAGTTTACTCCATGCTGAAGTGTCCCTGAGAAACAACTCATGGTTTGTTCACCAAACAAAAAGTGTAATCTCGAAGCAGCAAAAAGCATACTTAATATTATAGGGAAATAGAGAAGGTTATTTTAGCGCAGGAAAACAGGGTACTTGTTTCAACTTGATTAAAAAATGCTTAAATGATGCCTGCAATTTCATGGCACATCTTTCAAGGAATAAACAATTAAAAAAAATTACGGTAACTAATGATTGTCTTTATACACTGTACACAACATGTACTTACCCAAATATTGTCCATCGGGACCACACCCGGACATTCTTTTGTTAAGACTTGAATTCTCACTAGGGGATGATGATACCATTTTTAAGAATTCTGAAATAAAGAATGCAAGGAGAATCAATACATGTACACAAGACTCTGTCGTCAAAAAGAATGTTGCCAGGGTTACAGCTACCTTTAATTGAACTTACCAAGAATTTTCTGGGTCCCTGTGACCAGAAGAATTCTAACAGACAACTGGAAAGAGGTGTCCAACTAGAAAAATAAAAGCCAAGGTTGAGAAATGTCCTTGGTTGAAGATTGTATAAAAATTATGAAGACACTAGCAGTGCTTTTGATAAATTATCACTGACAGCTGATAAAAGAAAATTGTTGGCTCTTTCACTCAGAGAAGTAAGTTGCCTTCTCCCCCCCCCCCCCCCCCCTTGCACTGAAGTACATGTAGCTAACAAAAGATCCTTTCCAACCTTTTTTTAAAATTACAGTCAATAATAATTATTACGTAACTCAAAATAGCTGCCTATAGGCAAGTACATGTATTCTTGAACCTCCAAACTAGATTAAGGATAAAGTTACACATAGTCACTTTTTTCACGTACCATCTTGAGAAGTGGACCAAGAGTACATTCGACTTTGTGGTACTGTTCCCAGGCTCTGTTGCGGCATGATTGTGAACAGTATTGCACTTCACAGCAGTGATAGCAACTTCAAAGAAATCATTAAAAATATCACCACAAATTTGAATAATTCCATAAAATTGGAGCAACACATGATAATACAAACCACAATAACAGAGGAAATCTTTATACAACAAACCTTACTATAATAAGCTTAATTACTTATTAAAATACTTAGTTACAGAAAAGTTTCTGCTTACAGAAATGGTGCAACTAAAGGTTCAAAACAGCAGTCACAATGCGTGAGAGCATTTTCTGGCAGAAGTACAGCTGCATAAGGAGACTCAGAGATGAGAGTATCCCCTGCACGGATATCATCTGATGCCTGTAAATAAGTAATAAAGTATATCAATAGTATGCATTTGTCAGTAGATGTTATAGCTATTTCTTAGCATAAGATACCTGTCAGGGCTGCCAGCCAGAATGAGACATAACAAGGCAAAACAGAGAGAAAATATATACCGGTATCTTTATTTACTACTTTTTGAAAGATTAAATCATTTTTATCTTGAGAGTCCACTGGGGTGTTGCAGGTGTGTAAATACAATATTCCTTTTATGTCTGTTTGTTTGCTAAATGTGCTGGTATACCAATGAAGGTGTTCACCTGAATTTGCTTTGTGTTTGTTTTACAGTGAAACCTTGTCACATACAAACTCCAATACCTCAAATCTCTCAGTCAATAATGTGTCAGCTTCAAGAAAAACATTCTTTTCATTCAAAGTTCTTTTTCATTTAATTTAGGTTTGGGCTCCTGCAGCTTTGTTATTCCCTTGAAAAATACAGAATAATTTGAGAGAACTTTTCAAATCCATTTTTAGAAAAAAAAGTTAAAAATAATGTTAAGTATCAGGTAACAATTTTGTGTCATATTTACACAGTGCATGTAAAATACAAACGAAAACCCACCTTAAGAAACCGTCCTTGACTACTGGAACAGTTGATTTGTATTAAACTGGAACCACTTGCTATTTTGCTGTGCATTCCCTGAGTTACAGAAGGTATATCTTGTGAAGCATTGCTGCCTAAAACAAACCAAAAATCATCATTATTACAAACCTTGCGACTACCCATGTATCCAAGACTAACAATTCCACAATTATTATTCTGAATGACATTCTAGCCTCAATATACTTACTTGGAAAATGTTGCTTAGATGTTGCTAATCTTTTCTGGCAAGCTTTCTGAAGACTAGTTAGCTTTGAGCTAACAGCCTGAGGGCACTGTAGTGATGTGGCTTCTTGTATATCATTCAGACATGCCTGGACCGTAATAAGGGATATTTAATTATATTTATGCAGCTAGAAAAGATGACAATCACATGCAACTTAGCTTACAACAATACACATTATACATTGGGAAGATGGTTTATGGAATGAAAAAAGACACGATCTGTTAATATAACAAGAAGAAAGTACACCTGAGTTTCAGCCATATGATTTAGAACCCCACTTCATTTGGTCATTCAAACAATGTAAGTGACTGTAAATTTATTGTAGGAAAGTTGTACAGTAAGTTGTATGTTACAGTATCTGTTTCAGAATTAATTTTGAAACTTTTTCCTTCAGAAATATCAGAATACTGTGAAAGAAACATCACTAATAAATTGAAGAAAATTAACAATTTTTTTGAAAAGTAAAACAGTGCAATCCTGGATACCTTGTATTCTTGTGCTTGAAGTAAGACCTCAGCCCTTCTGATGTAGAGGGAAGATAGTGTGTTACAACCATCAGACCTACTGTTGCTTTCAGCACTGTCTGACTTCTCGGTTTCTGAATTGTTGTTTAAGAGAGCTTGCTGGATAGCCTATAAGCAAAAATATTATAATATTATTAAATTACTATATGACAAGCGAAAGTTGTGGGTTGGCTGGTAAAAATAACAATAACTTCCTTCTCTTCTGTGAGAACTCACTTCATGTTACAGATACATGTAAATATGTGACATGTTACTAGTTAAAAAAAAGGTAGAGCAACAAAATAAAAAAAAAAGACAAAAATAAATTTGACAAACTTTATGCATGGAAGATGCCCATTTTTGGCTAAATAACTGCACACAAAGTTAAAGCTAAAGGAGTAATGGGTGTTCTTTTCACCATAAATTTTGAATAAGAAAAATGGAAAAACTACATTGCTTGTAAAAGGGATAAGACATTTTAATGCCAGGCATCAGTTTTCAAGAGGGTCCATGGCTTAAAACTAAGTAAACATGGTTGAACATGAAACTGTCAGTTGGTTGAACATGAAACCATCAGCATCAATAAAACGTTAAGACTGGCTATGTTTTAAGAACATTTAAATCGACTAAGTAAACATGGTATCACAATTCAGGCGTCTGCATTTCCATTGTGCTCTACAATACATAAACAGATTATTTGACTATGCATAAAAAGGCTGAAGAGCAAATTGACTGAATGACCTGATTAACATTCTAAGAAAAGAAGCAGATGAACTTCTTTCTACACCCTTGCCCACCAGTGACAAATATATAGTGTTTACCAATGAGTAGCATATCACAGCTTTCTTGAAATCACTGCGTCTAAAATGTTCTTCACCAATGCACACATATTCCTGGACATTTCCTGCTGACATGGCATTCTGCCTTCTCCTGGTGTTTAGAAGCTTTTGTATTTGCTCTATTATTTCTTGTGCGACCTCATTATTTCTAAAAATAACATAAGAAACAGAAATAATGATTTTTGACGATGACTTTAAATGGCTTAAACTGGGAAAAGACATAAAAAAAATCCATGAAAAATGATAATGGACTCAAAATACATTCTCGATACTTAAACACTTGCTGCAGTGGAACCTCGATATAACAACCTCTATATAACAAAGTCCTCGCTATAACGAATGACTTTCTTTACCCCAGTTATAGTAAAACATGTGAAAAGGAACCTTGATGAAACAAAACCTCATTACAGCAAACAAATTTTGCCAGTCCCTGAGCAGTTTGTTACATTGAGGTTCCACTGTACAAAATACCACCACCTAAAATATCCAATCTATGTGAAGCTCTAGTGAGCTGAACAAAATTAATAGGAGAAATTAAGGTAATGCTCTATTAATAAGAAAAATGCTAGAAAACAAAATACTTTTGAAAGTTAAAGACAAGCAAAGGAAGAAAAGAAAATTGGAAAAATGAAACCCAATATATTCACTTTTCAATCATAAAAAGAGGATTAAATAAAATGCATGTCAATGCCACTTTGGTAAGATATCCTAATGGATGAGCTACACGTAATTTAAATAAGACAAAACAACCCCATAAAAGGCTTGATATTTTTTTGGGAATAGCAAATTAGTTCTGGGTACAAATTTCTACATGTACTTTCAAATAGGTGGAATGTATTACATAATAACTCAAACATAACAGTGCAAAGGTCTTGGATCACTGCACTACAAGTCAACCCTAAAGAACAGTGCTAAACCACTGAGCTTTTATTAATCACTGGCTTTCATACAGAAAAGCAAAAACCACCAAAGATGTAAATCAACTAAAGCACTTGCAATATCAAATCCCCCAATTTGTATCTTTTGTTTGTCTGTTAATGATTTACACATACATATGTACAGTATTTGCTGCTAAATGTCAAAGGGAAATTCAAACAAACATTGTGCACAATTCTTTTTAAATTCAAGGTATTTAAGATGAACTGCATGGGGTATTACGATAAAGTTTTTTTCCAACTATTGAAATTTCCAGGGTAGACTCTATTGCTATTCGTATACCATTCTTTATTTGTTTGTCATACAACAACATATATTGTTATCTAATACTTTGTTACTAATTAAAATAATATTTTAGACCCCAGTTCAACGTACATGTACATTGCCACCATAGAACACCTGACCCTTGAGTAAAATATAACCCTTACACTCTAGGTTATGTTTCGCGGGAGTGCTCTACAATAATACACTTTGTATGTTATTTTATATAATTCCCTCCAAAAACCACCCATGTATAAAATCAGCCATACGAGGCATGTCCATTTTAATGCAAGGATGCATTCAATCAGGATGATGCCAACAAATAATGATTATTGAACAATTAGCAATGACGGCAATCTCTGTGAAAGGTCCAAAATTTCATATTTCTAAGTTATTCAAAGTGGAGTGAATAATTATTGTATTAGTGATGGAACAAATTGAACAGATAGACTATTTCCTGCTAATATAAAAGAAGTAAATTCAAAACGAGATGGCGTGAGAAGGGAATAAAGATTTTAAATTGGACTGTCAGTAACACAGGAATTGAAACGTACGTGCACGTGTGAAGACACGAGACAAATTTACAAGACCTCACCTCGTTGGTGTTCAGAATAGACTAATAAGTGTAAGATCTTAAAAATAGATAGAACTTCCAATAGCTAAATTCTGTTGGTCTCAACTCCTTCACGAGCCAGAAATATACGTGTGATTTTTGACAGCTTACTGTAAACAAAAGCGCTTCAAAGGTGAAAAGAAAAGCCTTCATGCATATTTTATTGCACATCACCTAGGTACAAACACATTTCACTTGAAAAAGCTGAAGTTTTCGTGCTTGGGCGAAAGCGATATAGTAGCAACAAGAACTCTTTGCACATGCACATTCAGGATATAAATATAAGCTTAAAAAAATATATATATAAGCTTAAGCTTACAGATCTCTGTTTGTGAAAACGATTTTAATTATTGTTTTCTTCAACTGTTGAGGCAAACCGTTCTCCAAATTAAATAGAAATTTCTGCGAGACATAAACACTACAAGGGTTGCCAACAAAAGTAACAAGAGATCTCCAACTAAGAGAAAAATGAAGAAGAACAAAAATCGGATATCAGGTTTGTACCATCTATGATTTGAGAGCTACATTGCAGTTGTAGATTGTTGAATTTTGCTTGAGCTTCGCACCTTTATCATATTCTTTCACTTGTAATATTCGCCTTTAGATTTATTTTTGCACGGCCCACCCATTGATTGTGAAAAAGAACTAGACACAGTCCGACAGAAAGAAGAAGTCCCGCTTACCTTAAAATATATTTACAAAACTTGAATCTTTCTCCGTCGGTCTTCAGCCGGCTGAACTCTTTCATGTAAGGACCGCGCAGCTTTTCCAGCAAAAAATTTTCCCATTCCTCTTTCAAGTTAAGCGCCATTGTTGATCCCGACGCTAGGCAGTCGTTTTGTCCCTCTAGAGTAGAAAATAACAAAAATTTACACCGCTACCCAGCGCTGCGGCTTCATGTCGAAAGCAGCGATGGCTGATGTAAGTGAACGCAGTAGTTTCACTTGCAAAATAATTGGTCAAAAAAGGGTTTAGTAAACATGATCTGATTGGTGAATTGACATAGCACGATAGCCTTCGACCAATCACATTAACGCTTAGGTTGACGTATCAGCCCCAAGTCCCTAATAAAAAGGTCGCAGGTCAGCGTCATTTCACACCACCATATCGATTTTTTTTAAATTGACATTTCTGTCTACTTGTATTTATATGTAGAGAATTTTGACAGGCTTTTCTTAAACTTGACAAACTCGATAGATGGATGATTCTCTTTTTCACCTGCTTGTCGTTGAATGAGTGCAAACGCTCACGAACGTTGGGTTTCCGGTTCATGACCCACCTCCTGACACACCCCCAATGCACCCACAAAATCGACCAATAGTAAATCGAGTTGAGCAATATACCCAATGCCTTCACGAAGGCAGTCACGGCTCGCTATTTTCCATAGAAAATATTTTAAAAACCTGGATATTTGTTATGCTATTCTCTCGAAACAGTAAACTCTAGGTTTATTCGACATGGTAGCTCAGGATTTTGGTCGTTTTATATAAACACAGTTGTTGTACCCCAGTTGAATGAAGGGATATTGTTCGCACGTGAGTAAAAACGTGACGTCAGAATATATGGGTAATTTGCATGTGAGCCACTTCACTGAGAAAAATAGCTGTAAAATATGTTTACCTCAGAAAATAAAAACCCTGCTTGTCTAGAAATTCCAGAAAAACCTGGCTAAATCATTGTCAAACAGTCAAACTGGAAACAGAGCAGACGAGCGAAGAATGTTAGAGCTAAAAATTTCCCTGACCTCATTTCTGTCCAATTGGTCGAAGAGTCTCCCTTTAAAACAAAGCATAATTTTGACAGTAAGTTTTTCCTATCTGACATAGAATGTGTATCTCAGTACCATCGACACTGCACACTTTTCTCTTACACATTACTACATGTTGTATTGTTGCGCATTTGAAAACAAAGATATAACTCATCTTGTGGCCGATATAGCCAAAGAGACACGGACACAAGGAAACATCCATAACAATATACATCTTTAAGCTAAGGACTCCTGCACAGGGACCCTAAACAATGTATTACTCATACAGAAAGCAACAGAGGAATGTGAATATGTCTATTATCAAGAACGGTATAGGGTTAAGTATTGAGAACGAAGCACGACTCGATGAGTCATATCGAAGCAAATCCAAAACAAACATTCTTTTCAAATAAATGTACCTCTAAATTTTTTTCAATAAATGGTTTCTAAGAAATAGTGTAGCAAAGTAAAGACAATCGAAATGCCAGGCAACAAAAAGCAATTATTATCTTAATACTTATCCTTTCAGAGGCCCTCAATAAACCATGTGGAACCGGTTTAGACATGACTGAGTGCGTAGGTCGAAATTAGCAGTACATTATACTATAGCATATGAATTAATAAATAGAATGAAACTGATTTACAAAATTTAACCCACAAGACAATCTTATTTTATTGTTTTTGTTTTTACACTTTAGTCCCGTTTTAGTACAAGAGCCGAAACCAGCAAGGATTCACAAAAGTCAGATTGTACCTTTTGCCGTCATTCGCTGGCCCCTACAATTATAAATATCTGTGACGGAGGTGTAGGCCAAATCAATAAACTGTATCCAAGTGGATGTGTATGAGCTGCCGAAAATATGAAAAGAGGCTGTAAAGTCAAGAATTTCTTACCCATAATTTAACGATATTTGGCTGAATTTTTACAACATTTTGATATTCTAACGCCCTAAAAATAGTTTTTACACACTCAAGATATTGCTTGAATACTTTGCCCAAACTGGTGCCAATTCTCTCATCAGATTCACCAAAGAAACGGTCACAGTGTATCGTTTATAAAGCTAGCCTTTTCTACTGTTAACAGTGTGTTACTGATTTGCGTCCGTGGGTCTAATACACTGCAGTTCTAAATCCTTTAGTGTCTTAAAGTGTCGGTAGTCCCTGAGTATACCCTGCAGTAAACAAAAGCAGTACAGGGTAGATGGCTGAGGCTTAAATTCTGTAAAAAAAAATCCTAAAATACGACCATTCATTTGATCTTGGAAAGAAGTTGTTTTCTGAAGTCAACTTCTACGGCATTTGGCGGGAACATTTTCTAGGCATAACAGCTGAATTTTCCAGTGTTTGAGAAGGATGAAGGCACGTCAATACACATCTTGTAGACATAGGCTCCCATGCAAAATCGGAAGTAGGATTTGAATTCATGTGGCGTTTTCTAAAAGAATGGCGATAGAGACGAGGCATACCAGGAAGAAATAAAATTTCTTAGAGATCAAGTAAGGAAGCGCTAGGAGAGCATCCAGCTTAGGAGATGATCTAAAGCGCAGGCCGGGTTCGAGGTGTAACACTTAAATTTTCTAACTCTAAACTTACAGTTAAAAATTCTCACGAAGCCGACCCTAGATCCACGAATGACAAGACGTTCATCGAGGAAAGATGCCTGCAAAGTGGTCCCAGCTGTACTGTAATGATGCCGAGCACGAATACAGTGTTGTTTGAGGCATCAGCAAAATTTATGGCTCGACGTATTTTCGGCGATTGACTGGTCATCCAGGACTTCCTTTATTGCCCATTCCATTCGGATGGGCGGGTCCGAGGAAGACGCTCGTTCTGGTGATAGGCATGAGTTTAATTAACTCTTCCTGAACGTTCGTTCAGACTCCAAATTATGTCTTTATATTGTCTGGTCTAGACGCCCGCTATACACTGAATACGTAATTTCAAAAAGTTGTTTTACATAGCGATCGAAGAAAACGGTTTCTTGACATACCATATTCCAAGACGCTCAATCCCTTCTTTCGATACATTTTAATACCACCTTGTTTACAAACTATAGAAAAGCAGCCGTGAATAAAAACGGAGACCAAAATGATTCAGAGAATGTTGCTCAATTTAGAACTTGATTGACGGGTCACGTTTTTGAAAACAATGATAAATTGACCGTTCAGTGGGTAAGGTCAAACTCACTGACGTACTTAATACTAGGGTGGGAAAATATTAGCATGTTATTTATAGCCAGGTAACTTTTTTATAGCATTGCAGGAGAGTTCAAATTCAGAATTGCCTCCTTTAGAGTTCTATAAGTTAGCAAAATCGAGCCCAATTCCAAACTACACTCGGCTGTACTTACTCACTTTGAAACTGGATATAAAACGGTGAGCTAAACCAGAAGAAGCGGACAACTTTAATTAAGCGGACACCAGTCAAAGTGCCTAATTTATTTCCCTTAATTACCATAAATGAAATCTTTAAATTGTAGGCAGACAACTAGAAACGTTGACTGAATCATGAGAGAGAGTAGTCTGTGTTTAAAAAAATGTCAATTTTAAAAAGAAAATTAAAAAAGTGAGAAATTAACAAGCTCTTGAAGAGAGGGAAGAGCCTTCTTGACCACCACACGATTCAAATTTTCTCCCACTGTTAGTCTAGAAAGCACTACGCTATGTTATTGCTCTGTCATCTCGTTCGAAGACTATCTCAAGGGTCTCAAACTGCTAAAATAGTAGCTTTCCAACAACTAGAGTTTCACGAAAACCGCTGGTTGGTGAGCTTGTTCACTAGCTATTAGAGCCATTGGTAGGGATGGTGAGGGCAGTTTACCCCCTTAAATTGTAGGCACTGAGATATAATATAGCTTCTTTACGTGATCACTGTAACTTGATCATACGGATTGGAACCACCAGCTTTGCAGTTAAAATTTACATGTAGCCCGCAGTGCAGGCGTATTTTGGGTGGGAGAAACCTTGTTCGTGTTCGTATTGTTGAAGCCGCCATCTTTGATTCCCGCTCCCTTTGACTCGCCCCATTTCCTCCTCTCTTCGGAAAGTTTCCACATGGCGCTTTCGCGAGCAAAAACATTTGCGCGCCCGAAGAAAACGCCTGCACTGCAGGCTAATTTACATGTTGCAAATCGCGCTTCACGTTTATTTGACCGTATTCTTCTTGGTCTCGCCAGGCCCTACCACTTCCTCTACTACTAATTAAGCTTTTCTCAATCAATGTGAACAATGTCGTGGCCTTGTGCTATTCAGTTTTAATCTCACGTTGCATCACACGTACAACCGACAACATCTTCCAAAATGTTCTTTGCACATTAGGTCCAGGAACTTCAATAAACTCTCAAGTAGGAAGTTTTAAATGCAACTTCCAAGTTGCTTTGAATCATATTACAGGGTGGGTAGGGTCTGTAGTGAAGAAACCGACAATTCACAATTAAGAACACTTTGGTTGTCTGGCGACACTAGTTATTATCACAGGTAGCCCAAGCTCGAACATCGGCATTGTCACGTAACATTCGAAATATAAGGATTTGTATGGGAAAAAAACCTGTCGTTTCTGTAACCTACGAAAATGAAAGGATTTCAATAAAAAACAGCTTATCTTACTTAAAATGTGTGTTACGTCTCTTCTGTGTGGTCCTCGGGTCGATTTATGGCCGTTTTATGGGTTTTTATGTAAACGGTTGTCTCTCTATGTAAACCTTTATAAAGAGAGAAAACCGTTTACATAAAAACCCATAAAGCGGCCATAAATCGGCCCGAGGACCACACAGGAGAGACGTAACACACATTTTAAGTAAGATAAGCTGTTTTTTATTGAAATCCTTTCATTTTCGTAGATTACAGAAACGACAGGTTTTTTTCCCCATACAAATCCTTATATTTCGAATGTTACGTAACAATGCCGATGTTCCCCGATGTTCATATTTCGAACTTGGGCTACCTGTGGTTATTATAAGCTCAATTAGAGCTGTTTCAAACGTTGTGCTACTGCCGTGCTACTAAGCTGGCCCGACTGTAGTTCGACTGTAGCACGACACTAGCACGACTTGGTTTGGTTGCCGCGCTACACGGCAGTAGCACGACTTGGTCGAACGTCGCGCTACTGCCGTGCTAAAGTCGAATTTAACTAGCTTGACAGTGGGGTCGGAAGGGGGAAGCTGTTAGTACATAACGATTAAGCAAGGAGAGAAATTTCTTGGCATTCTTTTCTTTTCGTGTCAATTAGACTTTTTAAGTCAGGATAACCAGCGTGAGTTCGTCGCCCATATGCACGTTTCGATATCTTCCAATCAAACTATCTTGATGGCGGACTGGAACCAGTGAGATCAAGCAAACCTTAAGAAAAACCACTATCTATCTTTTTCTCTAACTCCGTGAAAGCAAGTTGTTTTTTCACATCTGTAGTGCGTATAGGATGTGTGCCATCATTAACAGCGCATATCCTTTCTTGTCAGAACTTTGCTGGGTCCTGTTATGGACAAAGAGAACTGCAAGGGGTAATTCTTGTTTCCGCCCTGTTTGCTAGCCGGGGGGACTCCCATATGAAAGGGGCGGGGATGCTCGTCGGAAATTTTGAATTAAACCCTAAAAAGAGACCAATCTGGGCGTATCCCAACCTTTTTTGATCCATTAAACTTTGATTACATGAACCGAGTAAATAAAACGAATTAAAAATATAAAGTTTTTTAATATTTCTTCGAGTGCAACCCTAAAAGAGACCTTTACGGCGAAATATAATGGTGTTTTGCCCAGAACACCCTTAAGCGAGACCAAAATCTGAAATTCACACTCCTAAGCAGGACGACGAGCATCCCCGCCCCTTTCATATGGGAGTCCTCCCCCCGGGGTTTTACTATTGCGTTGACGGTACTTTGCATCTAAACATATTATTTCTGCTTTGCCCCTATTGTGTAGGAAACTTTGACCACACACACGTAAAATAAAATAATAATAGTAATAAAAACGGGAGAATGCTAGTTCAGTAAGCCTTCCGTGCGCTCCTGCTAGGCTGAAAATCGCTCGGAAGATTTCCAAGATTAGCTTTGCTCTTAATGGAAACATACACAATGCGGTACTTACTACTGAAATCAGACTAAGTGGAAAGACTCATCAGATTGTCATCTCTTAACCGTTAATCGGAAAAGTGGGAAATAAGCGTCAGGAGCCCTAAGTAGAGGTGAAGTCAAAATATCGAGGCGTATCATTAACTTCCTAGAGTGAGATTAACAGATTTTCTAGATTCATTTGAATTTTTTTGTTTTCGAACCTTACTCTCAGTTTGCGCCTTCTATCAAAAGGGAGTACAAAGTCTCAAGAAATGTTTAAAAAATGCTTTTGGGTATCAATTTGTTGCTCCTTAAACGAGACTTTGCAGGTTGAATGAAGGTGACTCGTGATCAAAAGAGATTAACTTTTGGCCCGTGTGGCCGCAGTCCATCCCTCGCGGTCAATATTTAAAATCACCCGATTTGTTTACAAATTTGTTCCACTTGCATAACGCTATATTAAAAATCTGGCCTGTCATTGTTACACGGATTTGTATTAATATAAGAATGAAACAAAACAGTTAATTCGAAAAAGACTAACTAATCTCAGAGGGACGTCTCTCAGACAAAAACTCCTTATAATAAACTTAAACCTGAAAAAGAAGAGGAACGTCTTTCTTTTATGGATCTAAATTTTTCATTCAAAACTATTTCAGTTTTCGCCTACCAAAAATAAAATAACAGCAATAAAATAAAATAAGTAAAGGACCGCTAACAGATATCGCCGGTGCTGGTTTATTTACCCAGAGTCCACAAGAGATTTAGTTTGCAAAGTCATGACAAGCTAATTATTTTGTCGGTAATTTTTAAAACTTGCAAGACACCATTCTTGAACCCGACAGGGCGCAGATAGATGGCGGCTGTGAGTTTCTGTAAAATCTACTACAATACTCAGTACTCGAAGTACACGCCTGCAGTATACCAGAGTATATTCAACGCAATCAGTGAAGTTAAGTAAAATTTTAAATAATCATTTTTTATGAACGAATATTTGTATTTAATATGTCTTGCTGCAACCGGCTCCTCAGTGCTATATAATCTACTCAGTATCACCCGTGCACATTAATATATCATATTAAAAACATTACGCAAAATAATTTTGAAAGGGCAACCCTTCATAGAAAAGAAATTGGCGGTATCATTACAAACTTACTTGGTGGACCGACAGCAAAGAGTTTCTTCTCTCGAGAAATTCTTCAAAAACAAAGCCACAGTTTTAGGTGGGTAACTCAATGTTGACACGAACAAAGATGAACCTGAATGTTACAACATTTGACAAAACATCGTACTTATATCAGTCGAAATAATCATATCGTATTTTGCTGAGCACAGGTTTGTTTTACGTCACGCTGGATCAACGAATCTCATTGGACGAAAGCGTTTTCTATGCTTTCTTCACTTAGTGGGGTGTACTACATAGTTTGAATCAAACACTCTCCTCATGATTTTAATTTAAAGTCTTAAAGTGGAATCATTCAAATTAATGTCTTAGAAAGCTTCTTTAAAGTGTTAATAGGGTTTGCGTAAAAAAATACCAATTTTAAACACAAATTTTTGACCCTGGTTTCTTCAGTTAAGGTGATGATTACATGTTAAAATACGTGTGTGAATTTCGAAATTGCTATGTCACTTTCTCGTCTGCCGATGGATTTGTTCTCTCCTGTAATTGGTCAGTTAAGACTCTTTCTCTCTCGTTATGCGTAAAGCAAGTGTTGGAACGTGGGCGGAAACGGAAATGCATCATTAGATTCGGATGAAATCTTCAATCAGCATACATCATAAGTAATCCTTAGGGGTTACTCACGGAACTTTTTTGCTTCTTGAATCACCCTATTATTATTAAACTAGCGCGAGACTAAGATTTAAAGGCGATGAACCACTTTCCAAAATCGCATAAAGAAGGTATATGTTACCGCTTATGATCCGTTGATTCGAGCTAAAATTGCGGTGAGCATCACCCCTCCCCCCCACCTTGCCTTAACCCTAAAGCCTGACTGACTGGTATCCGGAACTTGTTGTGTGACTTGCTGCGAAAGGTAGAGCAGATGAGTCTCATTAGCGTAAATTTCCTGTGATAGGGATGTAAATGAAAACACTCTTCAAGAACGAATTAATAACGGCAGGGCAGCCTGCTCAAATAAGTTGCATTCAAAGGGAATTAAAGATTTACCCTAAAACTGTAGATGCTGGAATATCCTAGCGGGCGGACTGCTTTGGGGCGATCAGTCGCTCTTTTCTCTGTGATCTCGGGGAAGAGAGGAGGCCTGGTAGAATTTAACAATTCTCTTCAATGGTACGATTTCTTGCCTAATTTGTCAGCTAAGTGACTCAGCATTGAGTTTTATTCCATTGTGCTTGATGCCTTGTACGAAGGGAGAAATGACGCATATTAATGATGTATGGCAAAATAGATACTTGTCTATTTCTTGTTATCCTTGATCTTATTTTCACGATATCACGTTTATTTTTTTCCGGTGGTTTGGTTCTGAATGAAAACAACTGAGAATGTAGGCTGTGTGGGGGGCGGGTAGGGGGCGGGTCTGGGGGTGCGCATCCCAGCGTATACTTGTCTTGTTTACTAATGAAAACGTAATCAAAGGTATTACGTGCGCACTCCTCGGACTTTGATGGCTTTGCATACGGACTCAACAACTCCTTTAAACTTCTCCTCTAGATACTAACTTTTACCCTGGTACCCTTTTCATAACTCCTTATGAATTCAACAAAGCGCGAAGATTATGGTTAAGCAGAAGATAGTCGGCAGGGTTAAACCTGCTAATCAACGTAGCCTGTAATTGCCTAGCTTTTGACTATCCTTCTTATTGCTCGGGTTCACAGACTACCACTTTTCAAATCACTATATGAAAATCAGTTGGCGATAACTCATTTTCCAAAACCCGCTTAATAATAGAGTACCTCTGTGGATAATACGGTCACCGGAACAACCAAAGGCCAACGGGCAAAGAGCGGATAAAGCGATCATCAAAATGCCAAAATCCGTTTTACGTGATTTGACAATAACACGTTTCTTTTTGCATGACCGAGCATTCTCTGTGACTCAGCATTTGACTTCCTTTTCCACCTTATATTTAAGGTACCGAACATGACTAGGAATTTTCATCCTCGCTTCAGTGACCCAATTTTGTGAATAACCATTTTTGTCTGAAAGCGAGGACATTTTCTCGTATAAAAAAACCCTTCAGGCTGAAGCAAAAGCCAGAACAACATGAGATTTTATAGAAATGTTTTTCAGTTCTTCTACTTCCCTTTTACGCAATTATTATTTTAATGACTTCAGAAGAAATAGATACAAAACATTGCCTTCGCTTGCCTTCCAACTTCAGGATGTTATATATATTCTCTCTATTCTCTTTTTTAGAAGCCTGATCACATTTTGTTCAAAGATTTTCATCAGTCAACTAGTTTTCTATTTTCATCAATACGATTTACTTATTCTCCACCTTTCGAGATCTATGGGAACGAAAGACTTCGCAGCGGTTTAGCGGGAACTAAAAAAGTGAAGGAAAAAAAAAACGATTGAAAAAAAAACCGGAAATGTAAATTGTTTTATTGTGAGTGCTAAGAAGTAATCAACTCCCCAAATTCTTCAGAACTGATAGTTCTAGAAAGCGGAAAGCGAAATAAACCAGGAAATTGCGGTTCTAAAGAATTTCTAGAGTTTTTGGCTTCCCAGTGCACCCTCTTGGTATTACACAATTGGACTTCACTTCATACAAGTGCACAGCTTACACAGAAATGAAATACCGTTTTTTTGGAGGCCCTCAAAGTCAGCTGTTTTCGAATAAAGCTAGTTTAAAATACTTTCAAAGAAACAATTGGAGCTTTGTCATTTTAAACCAAGTACAGGACCAAAGTAGCAGCCAAGGGTAATTGCAGGCCGCATTTGCAACAATCAGTTTCCGTTTTAAAAAATCGAAGGAAAACAAACACTGAGATGGATGTATGCCAGCGCTACTTAATAAGCACCTCCATCGGACCAACCGCGACGGAAGAAAGTATCATGCTTAACGCCTAATATTTTGTACGTGTGGTCGTTGAACTACGCTTTTCAGATTCCTACATTCTCTTTTTACGAGACTAAATGCCCTCGTTCAATTAAAAAACGTCTCTTGACTAGCTATAAGTGTCAGTGAGGATATGTTGCCACGGAGAAGCTCTCTTCAGGGAGTGTCATTAAAGTTTGTATTGTATTGTATTTCCCGTCTTAAGACTGAGCTATACTTGAGCTTGGAACCCCGAGAGAGAAAATCCCCATATAGAAGGGGATGTTCGTCGTCTCGCTTTGTGGTAGAAATTGAAAATTTGGGCCTCATTTGCAGGGTTCAGGACGAGAAGTAAATATATTCACCCATAATGGTATCGATGAGGATTGTGTGTGGCAAATGCTGCATGTCATATTCTATTGGAGAATGGTCTCCTTTAGGGGACAATAGTGACGGGCATGAGCCACACCCACGTGGGTCTCTTTTATAGAATATAGACGTGAAGCCGAAGTTTACACTTTGTATTTCTGGGTGGAGGTGTGCAGCTGGGAACCTGGAACCGTTGGATTAAACCATACCGCGTTCAATGAGCTGTATTTTACAACCCTATTTCAGACTAACTATTAGTTAAACTCCATTGCTCAATCATATCATGCCCCTTCCCATTAATGACACACTATTCTATACTGTATTACACCAAATGAATTAAAACTGTTCAATAGACGAAGAGCTGCTGTTTAGTTGAAAGAATATATGTATCAGGCGCTTAGAACAGCGATGTATAGGCGCTATATAAATTCCATTATTATCGTAGGGAAGCCTATAATTTACAAAAGCGAGGACTTCTATCCTACTAATTTGTCAATTATAATACCAAAACTGATTAGCTTTTGCAACCTTACCTCCAAGATTATTCTACAAATTTCTCTACTTTCCTCAGAAGACAATCAAAGTGAGTGATACATCTCAAACCTTTTCCAAAAAATGAAATTCATTCATCTGTTTGGTTAGATCCTCTGTGAACCCGTGTACTTTCTTCATCAGTCACTATACCCGTGTGCACATGCGCAAAACTTTTTTTTAATCCCAGCACAAAACATGCTCGACTAGTTTAGTGGTTCTATCCTGAGTGACCTGTTAGATTTTTCTGGTTAAGTATATGGTAAAGAATAGTCACTGTTTGTTTACTTGCCAAGTACAAGAATGTTGTTATCGATTCCCTTCTATTTCCGTTCCCTCTTCCGTTTCTGGTGAGAAAACTTCTATCCATTTCCTAAAATAGAAACTTTGCAAAGGCGCAGCCAAGATTTCTACTGAAACACTGCTGTTTTGGCCCTTATATTTCCTCTCCAAGAATAATCTCAAGGCTAAAACGTGCCAAAATTAAAATAGAAGCAAAGCTCATTAAGCTAAAAACCCGGGGGGTGGGGGTACTCAACCAACGTTTATACGGGGAGGTTCCGCCCCTAGGTCCAACCCCTTACCCTTGTATATATCATTTTCACGAAAAAGGTACCTCTTTCGTATACCCTCTATAGACAAATGGTTCCCCTTTCACATACCTTGTTTAGAAGTTTGCATCCCTTTTAACTACACTGTCTCTTAAATAGGAATCAATCACAAAAATAAAACTTTTTCTTGACTTTATAACGCCATAACATTCATCTGTCAGCTCTTTTGGGCTCTCTCACAGACCCAAATGACAGATTTCCCTACCCATATATATACTTCAACTAGTGAAATCCCTACCCTTTCATATACTTGAAGCCTGAAGAAGATACCCCTTTCGGGCGGGGCCTTCCCGTGAAGCCCATCATAGGGAGTACCCCCCTCCCTCACCCGGGGGCTAAAAGTGTGGCCAAATTCACAGTGAGTGAAAATTAGTCATGAATCGGTGCCACACCCCTATCAAAACGGTTACGGGTTGAATTCTTGTGACTCTCTTGTTGCTGCTTTGTGAAGGCATCACCCTACCGGAGATTGCAAGCAATAGTAAGTCTATCGATCTTGTCTTTCAGATGAATGGTCGTAAGATACTGGGCTCCGAAAAAAATACCCACATCTTCTCTCTAACACCATACAGCATTGCGCAATTCCGGTGTAAGGAAGGGAGAGATTATTGATTACGCCCGGGAAGGCCCGCATTGAACATTAAAAAACTTCACTTGTAGAGCATGAAAATAATTCACGAAAATTCACGGCAATAAGCCGAAAGCCGGGGACTAAGAAATAGAGATAGTTCCCAAGTGGGGAAATTCATCAGCCCCAACACAGTATGCTTTATTTTTAAACACAGGTTTAAATAGACTAACCTTGAAGCTCTCCGTTATACAGTTAAATCGCATAACCTTGCTTGATGGATACTTATATAAGTCGGAAATTGCTTAACCACTATGGAGCATGGAACGATCACAACGTTTCTGATCAGCGCGACCGTAGACTTACAAGGTTCGTATTTTTGTTAAGAGAGGCTACTCTTTATACTATAGTGATTGCATGTATATCTTCTTCGCTACGTGATTCATGACTGGACTTTCGCAATATTTCTACATAATGCCCCCCTTCACTAGCCATTAAATCCAAAGGTTGTGGTAAGGAATTAGGAAGAAAAATAATCAATAACAACAGCTATCTTAATATACAATAGACTGGTATTCAAGCGCATAATATAAAGACAAAAACGTCCAGACGCTTTATATCATCATGATATTGTTAAGGGGGTTATTAATCCGCTGCTCAAAAGACTTCCGCTTTTTTAAAATAAAAAATTGAAATCAAACAATAAAGAAATTAGACTGATTACAGATTATGAGGTAATCTGGCAGCTTGCATGCAAACCCACACTGACTCTGCAGTTTTCGTCTACAACGAAATATGATAAAGCCGAGAAGAGGAAACGTAGAGCGAAAGATGGCATTGGAAATTCTTAATCGAAAATTGTTTGAAACTTCCAGTCATCAATGTACATCTTTTCTTGCAATGGAAGTCAGACTACATGCTTTCGTGCAGGGATCTAACGCGCCCTGCGTGTAATTCACGCATTTGATCATAGTTACACAGATATTTGCGCGTCATAAAATTTTAAATTCTTATTAATTAGTCAATGGCGTCTACCTGGACACATTTTACATATAATAGGGAGCTGTAGAGTCATCTTCGACCACTGTTGAAACGGAAAGAGGCACACAACAGATATATATATATATATATATCTCGCCTGCTTACCAAGCCCTTACAACAATTAAAACTTACACTAAAAACTTCACCACAGGTTCCTCAAACTTTCCTTCTCTTTTATATTTCAGCCTTTACAATCCGAGATGTTTGCATTTTTGGTCAACACCACCGATCAAAACAGGCTTTATCGTAAGAATTGGAAGACTACTTAATTTTTTCAGCGCTGAAAGGCTAACACAGACAATAATCCTTCTGCACCCATTTCAGCGAAAATACAGCATAGAGTCTCCTTTTGTTTCTTGCCAAGCCTCTTCATATACTTTGACAACATCTGCAAAGTACAATAGAAGAGGAGGGAATTGAAATGCAGGGGGAAATCGCAAAGAGCACTAAATGGTACTACCTTCTCTAATGCAGATGTCTTTCTCTCGGGACGGAGGTGTGTTTTCATGAAAAGCAAAATCTTTCGTGGCGGGGAATGGGAAAATAGCGGTCTTGTCAACCTTGTCCAGGAGAGAAGCCTGAGAACGAGGTTGCGTTCTTGTGAGAGGTGTGAGAGGTTAGATGAGGTCTGGGCTCGGTTCCTCAAAAAGATGGTTAATTTTAATCCAGGATTACGCCAGATTTTAAGCAAGGTTTTCTTGTCTAAGAATATATAGCTCGAGCTTACAAAATATCGTTGAGCCTTTACTTCGAAAAAAAGAAATGATAACATAGGAAGGTAAATACAAAAAGTGGAACAAAATTTTAATTCTGGATTTACGCTAATCGGCCTATCAGGAACCGGGCTCTGGTTAAAAAAGCAATCACGTACATTATAAAATGTATAAAATTCACCTTCATGTAAGGGACCATTTTTTGTACTCTTGAGGTTCTGAATCAGTTGTTTTGTGGAAGAGGCTCCAATGATGACTGCATCTAAATGGAGACGGCAAAAAATTAAAAGTAGTGGAGTACTCCTCTGTTGCCTTTTGTTTGTGAACATGATTCAAAGGGGGGTACTGTCACAAAATACGGACAATCTCAAACACGTATTTACAAAAATGAAAACATTACCAAAATGTTTCTGTTCGGTTACGAAGTACTCGATAAGTGCAATGAAACTATTCACGGTGGCCTTTCGCCATTCAAGAATCTGACAACAAAACGACTAAAAGCATTAAAATCACACTTACCTCCATGTGCACCGTCTAATTTAGAGTGATGGTACATCCAGCGGAAGGTCGCATCAACTAATGATACTTTTCCTTCACCGTAAATGCGATCTAACGTTTTTCTGAGTTTGTCGAGTGCGTCAAACAATGGCTTTTTCCAGTAACGCTGTCTGTAACTGTGAAGAGAAAAATAGGTACGCAATGAGAAGATGCAACACAGGTGTACATGTTATAGAGCCTTTTCATATGACGTCACGCCCGCTATGTTGGTGTCCCAAAACAATAAAACGGCGGCCATGTTGGTGCCCCAAATGAGTTTCTTTTGTCGCAAGCTGCTGGCTAGCTGAGTAAACCCCCTATTCCCTGTACCTAAGGGCTGGTTCGCTGTGGATTATCGTATTTACTCGATTACACGCCGTGGCGTTTATCAAATTTTCAGCGTTCCCAAGAGGCTTCAATTTAAGGCCAGCGTTTTTTTCAAAATATCATATCTAAATTCACAATTACGGTAGATTATTTTTGTGAACCAGAAACATGTTTTACGTTCCAGCGTATCGTTCTCTTTTTTTTGTTGAGATAGAATCGTAACCGTCTGGCTTGTAATATGTACAACGAAAAGACCATTTAAATGTCCCTGTCCCCGTCGCCATCTGAGTCCCATCCACGAGCTGTAATCTTCGAATAACGCCAAAGTCTTTTGATTGGGTGTGACGTTTAATTGTGTTTATTCCGGGGGGGTTGGGGGGGGGGGGGGGTCGTTGCTGACATTGAACTCCAACACTCACAGATTCACACCACATCACGCGTCTCCCAGAGAAAAGAGTCCAAGTGTCGCGTTCGTGTCTCGCAAAGAAAATATAGGATGGACAAAACCTCTTAGTTGCCGAATAGAGATTATAAAACTTAGAACTGTTGGTAACTATTTTGAAAACTTTTTGTAATGATTGACAGTCTGAAAAAACTTACATTTCAGCCCACGCACCCTCCATGTTATAACGGCCATACTGGATTGTATTGTTTTCTCTATCCTCGTAGCGGTGTTTCCCTGTAAACATCCCACCTAAAAGCTACAAATAAACAACAAGACAGACATGACAGACAATTTGTCGATTAGAATTCTTAAGGAAAAACCGACACATGGACTGTAAAGGCACCTCACACTTCACTTCTTGTTGTGAAATAAAAGTCTTAACAAGTATAACATTGTCGGTAATTTTACGCACATCATGTATTACTTGCAGATGCTATTGTCTGCAACATTTCGCGCAAGGTTAAATATGCGAAAAATTTGCTGCGCGGCTACTTAGCGTATTAAATATAAATGTGAAATTTGATTGGCTGATTTATTCGCCGATGCAAGCAATTTGATTTGGAAGAAGGAGAAATCTAACACCAGAAAGCTCAGAAAAAAATTCCAAGCTCCAAGTGAGAATGTGACAGATGGTACTTAGACGCACGTTTAAATTCATTGCGCGTTATGCTGCAGTAGCCTGAACCGAAATCCTCGTTATTGCCCTCAGCTGTGTACCAGAATTCGCGAAAGAGCCATGATTTGCCTGTTAAAAATGATATTGCTTGATTGGCCAATCAGGTTGAAGGGAAATTCGAGACGCACTTCCTGTAATTCGATGAGTGGTCCAGAGCGAGGATCTCGGCGCTACTTGAATGAACAAGCCGTGGTTAGAGTACACCTGCTACGCAGCTTATGTTGCAGACGTCGATAAGGATTCAGAAGCCAGTCGAGAAAAAATGCAGAGCCCAGTTTACAAGAAATTATTTACTAGCAAAGACAATTCAACGTCAAATGAGAACGTGACAGCGCACTGAAAGGACTAAAAGTGACTTCCGCCGGTGCAAAATTTGCGGCTCTGTCATTGGTCAATTCAGGTTTTAGATCTGCGTTGCCGCTGTTGTCACCTTGTCTCTGATAAATCTGGCTATTACTGTTACAGATGTAAGCAGTTTTAAGATTGAAGTGTCTACAACTATAAACAGAAACAAAAATCGAAAATGTCTTGGCGGTTTACAAGTTTATAAGTAAGCACACTCTCGTCAACTTTCTCCCTTTTACATAAGGTTGAACAACTACATAAAAGTGAGATCATGTGATCTCGTAATAAACTCAAGGTGGCTGTATTCGCAGATTTCAAAAGTGATTGATTGAAACTTTCAGTCAGCCAGTAGACACCCTCTGCGCGTCCTTCTTTAGAGAGATGTCCAAGGCGGCCAACTCTTTGGTGAACAATTTAAGAGAACTAATTTCCTAATTACTTTTCTAACCAGTGCTTTTGAGAACACTGATGTTTCTGTTAAACTAATGGCTGCACCATTACTCACTGGATTGTAAGCATAGAAAGCAATTCCAAATCTTCTCAGACAAGGAAACAGTTCTCCCTCCACGCCTCTAGAAATAAACAAACAGCCAAAAACACTGTTAACTGAATATTAGAGCTTATGAGCGGTACGGTGCCTTCCGGAACATAAGTACATTTGCCACCTCCGATTTACCAAAATGCAGAAACGTGAAATGAGACAACAACTTTTTAACATCAACAAAGATAAACAGGCGCACAACAGCACATTTTCAAGGACAGTAATCATTTTGATTATTGCCGGAATGACAGAGATAATAGATGCTAATTATTACTTTCTAGGCCATTTCTTTGAACATAATTACTAAAGCAACGTGCTTAGACCAAAAACAGATTGAAGGCTGTAACACTAGGCGCTTTCCATTTACCAAGAAATTCCGGAAATTCCGGTTGGGATGTTAATGGAAAACATGAAAAGGTAGTCCTGTTTTCCCGTTGGAAACTTTCCGGTAGAAATGCATGTTCCATTTACGAGTTTTCACAAGGAATCACCAGTTCCAGGCCATTCATGGCAGTATCTGTGTCACCATCTTGAATTTTGGTGACGAGAGCATGAAAGAATGGAACTTGTGCCAAATGGAACATGTTCTTCACTTGATGGACTTCTCTTTGGAAGTTTCTCAAAGTTTTTGGTAAATGGACAGCGCTCAAAGTTTACTGAGGTTTTCCAACAGGAACAGGACCCGTAGTCGAATTCTAAGGTCCCTGTCGCAGAGAGCTGTGATGAGATCGGGAGGCGGCTGTATTCGTAGGCTGGCTACTCTCGAATCAAGTTACTCTGACTCACTTACCTTGTGACTGGATTATAAACACTCTGATAGAATGTCGGTAGGGGATAGTCTTTCATCTTACACAAGTAATAGACTTCAGCCTAAGGAAAGTAAAACAATTAACAATTACTATAACTTAACAAGTCTATGGACATTAAATTTTGTATTACTTACAGCTCCAGTAGTACTTGCACACAATAGTGCCGGATTTTAGGTAGTTTGCATAAGGGCAATTAAAGTCAATAATGTTAGATATTAAAGTACGTAGTTTGTAGTTTTGAGTCCACGGATTAAATCCTACCTTATGACCAATCAAACGAAAGCTCTTCAGCATTACTTTCACATTGTCCTAATTACATTAATTTGTATAAGTTTGTAGTTCCAGTTTTTGAGTCTGCACAACATCCTATGGCCTGACCAGGTTAGGAGAAGCAAGGCAGCTTATATAATAAAACTATTAACTTACTACTTCCCAAGAGGAATAATTGGAGAGTCCAAAATATTTAAATTTTCCCTCTGAAACAACAACAACAAAAATAAATGAAATTACTTATGGCAATCAATAAAAATCTGGGTACAGCCCTGGGAATAGGCCCTTTGCATCTTGTCATTCACGTACAAAACTACCTGCCCTGTGCACACAGCCTCTTTTTGTCTTCTTCTTGACTGAGAAGGAGAAAAAGAGGCTCCAGCTGAAGTCGCTTTGAAATCGCTGCAGACTCGACTTCAGGACTAGTCAATATTGTTTTCTCTGTTGAAGTTGAAGTTGTTTGACACAGTATGTACCATCCCCTGCATGCGCTAACTATGCACTTAAATGTACTGCTGACAACAACAAAGATGAATATGGGTCAGAAGCAGCCAGCAGCCAACACCCTTCAAACTGGTTTTTCGAGTGTGAGCATCCATTGATAAACCAATGGTCATAACTGACCCTGCTGTACCAGGCACACAGCTATGAGGCTTGGGTTTGATTTACTGTATCCTAGTGACATGTAGTGCATTGCCCAACAAAAATCTTACTTGATTTGTGTGGAGTCTCAAGTTTGCCAATAAAATTCAGTACAAGTGAAAGAAATGCTGGAGAGCAAATAAATGTACTGGAAAGAGACAAACAAAATAGTATAGTAATTTCCTTTGTATTGTTTATATCATCCCAGTGAGTTGCTTGCTCTCTTGCAGGGTGGTTTTGTACCTGACTCGTGGCGCACTGGGTGTGTGGGCATCACCCCCTACTCCCACTGTGCGCGTTATGCGAAAATGACTGGGGAAAAGTCCGGTTTTGTACCTTGAATAAGAGCCTTCTTGCTTCTACTTGGTAAAGAATCATATACATGTACATGTACCTTTATAAAGCTGATTGACAGCTTCAAGAGTTTCTTCAATGGGTGTATTGTGATCTGGAGCATGGAGGTAAAACAAGTCCACACTATCTTTCTTCAATCTTTTAAGAGATGTATTCAGCTGTTCCAACACACTATCATACTTTAATCCTTTGAAGGATAAGATAATACAAATATTATATAACAACATTAATATTAAGATGGAATTAATATTACAACATTTTATTATAAAACTAGCTGTGCATACATAACCTAATGACACTTAAGTACATGTACAGGTAAACTTTCAAACAAAAAACACGATATCTTCACATGTCAAAAGATCATTGTTGCTATGGTTACCATCTAACATTATAACTTACTATGCAAATCAAATCTTAACTAGTATTAGCAGTAGAGCACTTAATTAAGGTTAAAAGTATGGCCAGGGAATATAAATTCAATCAACTTGGGCCTGGTTTACATATATCTAAAATAGATATATATACTGAAACAACTCATGATAAACTAGAGTTAAATGTATAAGGGGAAAACAATGTCATTAAATTGATTTCTGAAGACATTTTTCACCCAAATAAAAAAAATAATAATACTTTGTTCAGTGACTACTTTAAAGTTCAACATGTAAAAGCTAGCACTTCAAAAAAGTCATGTGTTTTTACATTGGCCCATGTACAGTATATTAATTTACCTTTCTCATTCCAAGGATTGGCTTTTGTGGCAATAAACATCTGAATAATGGATACAAAATAAAAAAATGGCATACAAATGTACAATATTATTAATATCATAATCTTACTGTCCTGTTTGCATGATAATGATAATAATGATGATGATTTCGGATGATGATCATAATGTAATACAAGCATAATTATTATGCTATGCAAAAAAAGTCAAGGTAAAGTATTAGGGGTTTTCACATGACGTCACCAAAATTCAAACTAAGAAACTATCGATTCTTCTGAGTTTCTATTTTCATTAGGTATTACAGCCCTCAAAAGCCTTTATTTACACAAATTTTCGGTTCCAAAGGGTTCTTCGTTTTGCGATAGAAGACGCTTGAATTTCCAAGCTTTTACTTGACGCAGCATCTAGCTGGTGGCCGGGAAAGCTCTTATGTGGGTTATTAAACGTTGCTGATTTTTTGAGATTTTGCTATTTAAACATTTCTTGTTTTGGAATAAATATTACTTTAATCTTTATGAGTTCCTCAAGCGGTAAATTCACGCATCAGTAGGGAAACCATAAACATATTGGTTTCCGGCCGCCATATATATATTTGTGCCCCTTAAAGGGACACAAACATGGCATCTCCTTACAAAGCCTTATAAATTTGGGTAAAAAGTTTTTCTGAATATCTCGCACATGAATTATCACACAGACCTGATTTTTGGCGAGGTTTTTTGTATATTTATCTTCTTTCATTCCTCAGATTCTGGAATTTCTGTATTGACTGGTTTGCATTGTTATTTTCGACGGCATGACAGTGAAAACACAGAATATGTACATGTAAAGGGGAAGAAAAAGTGAAACCTGGAAACCACCCCTAACATTAAATCATACTGTAGATGCTAATGGCATACAAAGAAAACAAATCAGTGGCTCAGATCTAGTCTACCAGGTAAACTGAGCTGGTTGTCAATGAGAATCATTGAGGCCCTATACACAATAACAAGAGCTGGAGAGAAAGATCACTAATATCAGAACTTTTATGCCTTAGTCTCATGCTAACAACCTTTCTTCAGAGTTTTTTCAAACCAAAAGGGAAACTGCTTAAATTGAATGTTATTCATTCATTTCCATTTCTTTCACTGACAGTTCTTATAGCATATGTATATGCCTAGATAGGTCTTTTGTACCTTCACAATGACAGTCTTTTTCGAACTGTAAATCTCATACAAAGCGGCATGTTTTACTTAAAAGATCTTTATTTTTCAATGATCATTATCAGGGCATGTCATACTATGGCAAATGTGATAAAGCAGTAAACACCTTTGTCAAAAATTAATTTGAGTTGAAGAAAAAAAATGAAAATATGAGTTCTCTTTTCTTTTTTCCGTCTTTCTTGCTTTTGGAATTATTACACAATATTCTTTCTTTTCTTTTCTTTTCTCTTTGCTTTTTACTTAAATGTATTATTTAGGTGATATCTGTTTGTCATCTTTTACGCAATCAATTTGGCATACAACAACTAACCTTTTGGCAAACTTAGGTATTTTTAGGTAGGTATTTTATTTATTTGCCACACGATTACGATAATTACAAAAAGATGCCAAAAAAAAAAAAATGTAGGAAGAGATGGCGAGGAGGCCTAAAAGAAACTATAGAGCTTATGTTAATTAGGCCTCCTCAATTACAACTTAGTGCCAAGAAATTGTAAATATTAAGGTAATAAATGTCTTGTCTTGTCTTGTTTTAGTTGACTAAAAAAATAGTTAGAATAAGAATGAGTTGTTGCTTAACTCTATTTTAGCCCCAATCTACACATAAAAATTATCCAAATGATCTCTGTACATTTCTTTACAGAATGAGTTGAGGGAATTATTTTGATAAAAGATCAAAGCATTTTCTATGTGGTGATCATTCTATCAATTCTCATAACCATTTCTCTTGACAAAGAGCTGGTTGCTTAAGAGATTGGTTGCAAGGAGACCTACATGTAAGCGCTTAACTGTATTTGAAGTGTTCTTGCCTTCATTTAACAATAATTCCACAAGTGCACCTTGGATATGAGATGGGTGATAGCCAACGAGGCGCGTAGCTCTGAGTTGGCTGTAATCATCTCATATCCAACAAGCGTGAGTGGAATAATTGTTTTATTTAAAATGCCCACAAAATAGCAAGAATTTAGCTAATTTTTAATTTTGAGCAGATGCGTACAGTTACAAGTATAACATTTGGCTCATTTACCATGATGGCTAAGCCAATCAGAGCTCTAGAACTGCATTATCTAATGATTTAGTTTTTAATAATAATCAAAATCATTTTAATTTAAACACACATAACAAATAACTAGGCTTTAAAGTTATATATCATTTTTTCTTCTGTAACTGATAGGAAAAAAATACCTTG